>NW_028321888.1:5192727-5345454 GCF_036245765.1 Copidosoma floridanum
AATCTCTTAATGTTCTGTCTACAATTTCCAATGCTTTTTTGGGAATCATTAAAGCCTCATCCCAAATAATTAAATCAAGTTCTCTTAATTTTTTTTTATGTGACTTGAATTCTAAAAATGCACTCTTTATATTATTAAAATCTGAAGGAAGTCTAAAAGTTCTATGACCGGTCATCCCCTTTCGAAGCAAAATTGATGCTATTCTAGTCCATGCCATTGACATGATTTTTTTATTTTGAGAAATAAAAAAATAAATTAACGTTTTTCATTAATAAGTTTTTCCTGACCCTCAAGGACCATCTATAAAAAATATATTTTTTTTTGTTCGCAAATAGTATGAAGTATATTTTTCTGGTCATTATTCAAACTTTTATAGATCTAGTTACACATCTCTTTATTAAAACGTATTTCATCATCTATATATTCTTTCTTACTCTCCGTTGTTTTGGTGTAGGTAAATTAAAGCACCTACATGATTTATCTTCTGATTCTAAAATTTGGTTAATATGTGTAAGAGCTAAATTATCTTTATTATTAGGCGAACCCTTCGTAAAAAAGTCTTTGTATTTATTCCATATTTTATCACCCTAAACGTTTTCTGAAATTAAAAACCAAGCAAAAAGTTGTCTTAATTAATATAGAAACATAACAGCAATTGCTTCTTTAAAAATGTCATCGATTTTTATCATTGTCTATTAAACTTAATGCAATTGCAGTATCTAAGAGTTTTATAAGGTATTCCTTTATATGTTCTAATGTCTTTAAACGATGTCGAACCAGTTACTTTATTTAATACAAGTTTAAAAAAAAATCTTTTATGATCTTTTAGAGATACAATGTGTAATCGACCAATTGCAATATTTTTTATTGTATTTTTCCTTGAAGAATATTTTTTAGTTAAGATTACCATTTGAATTTTCATATGTTTAAATATCGTTGTTCGAGAAATTAACTATAACGTGAACATCAAATAAATATGAGAAGCTTTTAATTTCAATACTTGTACCTTAAGTCCCATTTTTTAATATTATGTTAATATATTTATCACTACTTTTTACATTTTGATAATAATCGTTTCCTACTATAGATTAATAAAAGTTTTGCCATTTATTTACAACATTAGTGATTACTAAAGAACGAGCTCTCATGTGGAAGTCACTATACAGAAAATAATAAAAAGTTCTGAATAAACAATTTTTGTCCCCTTGTACGCTAACTCTTATATTGTTCATTTTAAAAAATTTTTCAAACATTTAGTTTGATGTTAAATTAAATTTTAATAGTACAAAGTACAAACGATTTTTCCAATTTACAGTGTAGAATAGTGTGAAGAAATTATCTCTATATTTGTCATTAAGTCTGAAAATAAAAAAATTTTTTCTTACCACTTATATCGATTGATATAATTTAGAATGCATAATAATAACAAAAATAATATAAAGTATAAGTTACATTAAATTTAAATAATTTACATGTGATGAAAGTAATTGAAACTTTTCGTTGTTCAAAATTTAATCTATAAAAAAAATAATGTATACCTTTTTTTTCTAAACATAACGGACAATTTTAAAAAAACTCTCAACTCAGTACAATAGTACCTTCTGGGTGGTGTGAAAATTTACTAATTATTATATAGCTTATGCTTAACGATGTAGATTAAAAACTCTTCTTCCTCACGAAATTCTGGGCACCAACCTCTCCCCACTAACAAATGAAATTTAAAGACTCTCCTTTTAAGTAAGAACAGCAGAGGGTTGGTGCGCGGAGCGCGAAGGGGAGTGAAGCCCCACTAATATATATATATATATATATATATATATATATAGTTATTGGTGTGGGGCATTCCACATATCCCCCCCCAACAGCCCCTTTGCAGACCCTTCACAGCTTTTCTACAGACCTCCCACAGCCCCCCTAAAAAAGAGCTAAAATTCGTCATTTTTTATCGTGAATCTGACATTTTTTAACTTTCTTGTTAGACCCTCCACAGACCCTTTACGGTCTCTCGCAGCTCCCCACATAATTTTGCCTGTCCCTCCACAGACCCCCCACACCATTTTTCTTGTCCCCCCACAGCCCTCCACAGACTCAGCACGCTATTTTTCTTGTCTCCCAAAGCCTTTCCATACCATTTTGCTTGTCCTCTTGAAACTTTTTCTATTATATATAAGTTACCCCTATAAACAATAAATTTTTATTTTACATGGTTTTTAAAATATTTAGTTTTATCAATTTACGATGTCGAACCAGTTACGTTATTTAATACAAAAATCTTTAATGATCTTTGAGAGATACAATGTTGAATTGACCGATTGCTATATTTTTTATTATATATTTTTCTTCTTTGCCAAATTTTCAATTAATTTATAAACATGTAATATTTTGGAATGTTCACATAGTTTATGGATTTTGCAAAATCATCATGTCTATTTAATTTAAACCAAGATATTAACTGTGTCGTAGTTATCTGTAACAGTTTTAATATTATTGTCTTCAAATACCAGTTTTTGTTTGTTTTCAAGATGAACAGCTAAACTTACAACTGTATAACTTCTACCGCAAATTGGAAATTTTTGTAATCTCCAAGCTGCTTTCATTGTATTTACATATCTAGCATCAACGTAACTATTAATTTTATCAAACATTTCTTTATCTTGGTCTTTTAATTTGAATAATGATAACCATTCGTTCGAAATAAAGTTACGTTTGTTAAAGATTTAGGGAAATTTTTTATCATTTTTTATTAATCATACAAGGGCTTCGTTCTGTATGAGGTCCATAAAGCATATGTTTAATCACCAATTTTGTGAGCTTCGTATTACCAGAAGAAATTTCAGCTGAAATAATTGCATCAATTTGTTCAGGAGTAACAATTTTTTTATCAGGGTGCGAAATATGTGCATGAGGTAGACCAAGTTTCTGAAATTCTATGGTATAGACGTATGCTTATACTCTACCGAGTATATTGTTTTTAATTATGTCATCCAAAACTGACATTAATTACAAGTGGAATAGTCCAACAGTTAAGTTTGAAATATTATTCGGTGCTGTATGTTTATGAAGTTTTGATAAACATAGCTTCAATTCTTTCCACATAGGATTGCATGTTACTGTTATAAATATATCTGGTCTACCACATTTTCTCATTGTAGTCATTTCATCTTGATAACGTTTCTGCATGTATCTTGGACTTCCAATGTATGAAGATGGAAGTATAAAAAGATTTCCAATTTTTTCCTTTGTCTCGAAATTTTTAGAAATGTTGGATGCACTATTAACAATCGCATCTATTAAACCTTGATAACGTTCTATTCTTAAATTTTTTTGATCATATCTTAAATAATTTAAACGGTTATATCCAATCATGATGCAAGAATGAATAAAAAATTGTTGTGCCAGCCGTCCCCTGTATAATAATGGATTAAAATTATTTTCATTTGGTCTGTACGACAGTCTGTAGAAATAATGTTGTAACATAGTTAGTTTTTCGCTCTTATTTAAGTAATTTTTAAAATAACTGGTACTTTATCCTAAATTTCCTAAGCGAAAAAATGATGGAAGTACCATGGGATCAATAAAATAATACAGTTTATTTAAAAATGTTTCTTTAGGATAATTATCTGGTAATTCTTTCGGGCATACACAAAGATCGAGACTTTCTGGTAGTCCAGAGTCTGAAACTATAATAGCACCGCATTTTGCTCTCAATGGTTTATTGTATGTATGTTTTTGCTGGCCCGTTTTTCTTGAAAAAATCATTTTATAATTTGGTAGTTTTTCTACATTCATGATTTGATTACAATGTTTGTACTTTTTTGCTATTAGATTTTCTTTCATAATTTTCTTCAAAGTTTCGATGAGTTTTTAAGAATTTTAAATATTCATGCATATTCATACGGCTATTTTAGAAAAAAATTATATTCTCTGACTATTAAAAAAAAAAAAAAAAGGGAGATATTGTTTAGATGATCTAATTCATCAAAAACTTTATTGCGTTATAAGTGTTTCTTATACAATTAAAAAATATTGTACAATCTAATGATATTTTCTATTGATAAAATTACTTGTTATTTTATGGTAGTATTAACATTCAACATAAAAGTTAAAGGACTGTTTTTTTCAATCATATTCAAATGAAATGACAGTTGTCAAAACTAGCAAATTTTATATTTACCTTTTTTCTCCAAACATATCGGAGAGTTTTAAAAGAAACTCTAAACGTGCCAAAATGGTACCTTTTGGTTGGTGTGGAAATTTACTGATAAATATATAACTAATGCTTAATGATGTAGATTAAAAACTTTTCTTCCCGACAAAATTCTGGGCAATAACCTCTCCCCACTAACAGATGAAATTTAAGGACTCTCCTTTTAATTTACAACAGTAGGGGGTTGGCGTGCGGTGTGCGCAGGGGGCCGGAGCCGCACTAGTACATATATATATATATATATATATATATATATAAATTTATAAGTATGTGTATGTATATATTTGGTAACCGTATGCTGGCGTTGTTTCTTTTACTTTGAA
The DNA here is from genome assembly GCF_036245765.1 of Copidosoma floridanum. Classification (NCBI taxonomy): domain Eukaryota; kingdom Metazoa; phylum Arthropoda; class Insecta; order Hymenoptera; family Encyrtidae; genus Copidosoma; species Copidosoma floridanum. The sequence goes on from NW_028321888.1 coordinate 5,197,258, forward strand.
TATGTTCTTTGTAATACTCCTGTTTTTCTGTTTTTTCACAGTGCCCAAGTGGAAAATAGATAGATCTAATACACTTAAATAATTACTTATTAAATTATTGTGATAACTAAAATTAAGATTACATAGTAATTCACATCAATATATATAAGTTTACTGCATGTAATTAAAATTTTTTTTACATATGTACTCTGCTTTTGCATCAAAAACAGTTCCCCTATCCTCATCTTAACTATCTTGGGCTGTACACTAAGGTTGTGGTTACTTACAATGCACATTGCTGTGGCAGCGTTTGCGGAATATACTACCGAGGAGTACATTCTTAATAACACATATTGTGTTTGACCTTTTCAACATATACTTTCAGAGTATACACATAATTATATACATTTACAGAGTGACGAGGCAACCCAAGTTTTAGTATTACACTGAGTCGAAGGACAGAGGTGCAAAAGCGTAAGTTTGCTCTAGTTGATTACGCTATATCTAGGATACACATTTATTAAAAGAACTACTGTATCTGTGCATCAGAATTTTTATTATAATTATACTAGCTGAGCTCTGCCCCCCTGCGTGCTTCGTGCTACCCCCTAGATCTATTTGTCACCACATGTTTTTCTGGGTGATAAAAAACTTACTCACACAGAAGATGTATTTATGCAAGAAAAGAAAGTTCTGGTTTAAAATTGTGCAATAAAACACAACTGTTCGTATCTCTCTCATATTCTTATAACTTATTAAGATCATGATATTTATTTATTATAGTGTAAGAAACATTTTTTTAATCCAAACCGTTTGTGAATATAATGACATAATTTTGAAGAATACGTCGTCATTCGAAATTCTTTTACATTTAATAATATGCCCTGTATAAAAAATGTTCTCTCCATCGATAAATTTTTTACTTCATAAGGATTGGGCACCAGTTTTGCTAACCAAGCGAAGCCAAAATAAAAAGGAAATGGACTTAACATAACCTTATTTTGGGGGGTGAGGAATTGTAAGGGGTTTGTGTTAAATACCTCACACATAAAACTGTATAATATAGAAATATACAATTGTATTAACTTATGTTCATGTAAGGTGACTTATGCAGACTACACATGCTTTTAGAATACATACTAATAACATTAAAAAGTTATGTTAACCGTCTGGATAAGTACGATTTTGTCTTCATTGTTTCTCTTTTTTATTTTTAATGTTCACAAAAGTCACCTTTGATCAATAAATACATACATATTAGTTGGAATGCACTTGTTTGCATTTTTTCCTTGCCACATCCATAAATAAATTATCAGTTGGAGTTTATTTAAACTTTTAAAAATTTTTTTCTTCAAAAATTCAGTGACCTGTTCTGGTGTTCATACAAAAATTAAAATGATTCATATAATAAAGAAATTGTAACAAAATAAACTTTTTTCAAAGTTTCATTTGTTTTTGCATTGCTTAATTTAAAAATATAATTAAAACTACGTGTTTAAAATAAAAGTAAAGTGAGATGTAAAAGTTACAAGAACTATCAGTCATATGAAATATAAGTAGAGAATCTCAATATACGAAACTACACAAAAATATATATTGTACATATGTATGTCTATTACATTCCATCTCCAATAGTCAATCTTAAAATAAGAGTCGTATGAATTAATATTACTACTTTGTTTTAAGTTTTAAATTGTAAGTCATGTAATTTGATACTCTAAAAACTAACCCATATTGCACGTAAATATTTCTGTAAAAAGAAAGGGAATATTTAGAACAAAAGTTAAATTAAAAACTATTTTTAAAATGTATGATATAAGTGTAACAGTTAAATATGAAAATTAAAATTTTACTCTTCGTATGCTAAGGTATTTCAGTAATTTAAATGTAACACTTTTTTTGTAGAAATAATGATAGGTGGCATTATGACTTATTACAACATAATAATAATAACAGAATTAAGGGAAAACTAATGGAAATTTTTAACAAAAATCGTTTCAATTTTGTGAAAAGAAGGTCAGAAGATAATATAAACACGACAATTCTTAGCAAAAAACGAACAATTTTTAGTTTTACAAATAGAATAAAATCAAAAATCAATATTTCGGGAAAAAAAAATGTGTTAACAAATGGACGGATACAAATAAAAATATTACACACAAATAAGAAAAATTTATAAAAAGAAGCCATTTTGTTGCACGTTTTTCTACAGAAATAAAGTTATCATGTAAATATAGTTGACTGTAAAAAAATTATTAGATATGTTAACAAGAGATTTGATGTCAGGTGACAAACTTGACCCTTAATTTTTAACTTATGAATAGCTTATTTTCTTCACTCATGAAATCGGAACTAAATGATGTAAAAGTGAAAAGATTATTATTACATCGAATGAAATACCTTAAATTATCATCGTTAAGCAATAGTTGCTTTACTTTATCATCGTACAGACTTGAAGCAGGTAATGGTATTCTTTAGCGTTAACAACAATAAAATTTTTGTCTTTCACTTTGCCAAAATTTTTCAGAAAAAAATTTGCTTCATTAATATTGCAGAATACTACTGTTTGATTCAGTGTCATAAACTTTGGTAAAACCAAAAACGCTTCAAAATAATTTAGCAGTAGGTCAAGTTGAATAGTAAAGTCAACGTAAAACGTTCGTTGCGTCCTCTAAGGACTTAAAGGGTTATTGTTTTAAAACTAATTTTGAATCACTTTAATGAAACAGAATATTTTGAAGTGTTAAAAATAGATTACGGAATACCTTAGAATACATCTAAAGATGTTGTTATTACTTTAGGTTTAGTGGAACATAATTCTTAAATTCGTAATATTTTTGAACAAGCATATAACGTTCTGCTGCCATGCCACTGAAGAAAATTTTTTGCTTGTTTTTCCAATGTCTGAAAATACTTGTGGCAAAAACTTATGGTAAAAATATTGACAAGTCTTTCTGGAAGATTTTAAATATATAAAATATCCTTTATTACAGCTGTATTCAATTTTTAAACTTAAACTAAACTCAAAAAAATCATTGAAATAAGCCTTACTAATAGACAAAATTGATTATCGAAATACAAACATTTATTTTGGTAAAAAATTAGTTGTTTCAGTCAAAGATTTTAGACAGATTCTTCTAGTTTCTTAAAATTGTAATAAAAGCATGATTATACAAGAAGTATTAAATCATCAAACCTTTGATGATCGTTTCGTATTCTTAAAATAAACATTCGTTTAATTGACTAAACATTTCTTAAATTATTATTAGATACTGGAGATATAAAATTGAATATGACAAGTGGAAAACAGATGGAAAACAATTAATGTATGTTCCGATATTTTTGGTAAATATATTAACTTTTTAATAAATAGTATTATACTTACTTCTTATAACAAATATACTAACTTTTTGAATAAAAAAATTTTAAATCATATTAAAGAAGCGATGAAAACATATTATAGCATAAAGTAAAAATCTTCCAAACACTTGCTTCTTTGTTAAAAAATAAATAACCACTACAAATTTAGATATAGAGCATAACTGTATGTCAATAAAAAACTAAAAATGCCAATATTTTGATATCCTTCAGATGTCTTTTGCAGGACAACATGCCATTAAAATATCTAACTATATAAAAATAAAGTGGATAAAAAAAATTTCTATCATTAAAATAAAAATTAACAATACCGATACAAGTAGGAGCACAACATGGAATTGTGACGCAAGAAGTGCGCCATCAAAAAATTAGTCATACGTGGCTAATGGATAATAAAATGCTAAACAACAGAACTGCATCATTTGTATATAAAAATTTACATTCTTGGTCAGGTAACGGCAGAAATGTAAGGTAAGAAGCTATATAGGTTAAATACTAGGTAAGGGGGAAAAGAGAGAGGATGTGAAGAAACTTAGTATAAGATGAGATACAAAAAATTTTTTACATGTAATGCACGAAAAATAAAATCATGCAGTAGTTACCAACTAAAAACAAAAACACTTAAATTAAATTGCGTTTAACATTAAGCAAGAAATTCTTACATACAGGACTTGATTTTTTGGTATTAATTTATCGATTAACATTACTATTATTATAAATTGCTATGAAGATCATTTCCAAGAATTCCCTTCTTAATGCACTCTTCTTTTGATCCAAAATTCTTACTTCATCAAAGTCAAAAGAGTGTGGAAATTCATTGAAATGCAGGGCTATTGTAGATCTAGGTACATCTTTCTTAACTGATTAAACATGTTCACTCATGCGAATATTCAGTTGTCTTTTGCTCCGGCCAATATTACAAGTTCCACACTCACAGAATACAATATAAACCATGCCACTAATCTGCCTTTTGGGTGCTCTGTCCTTACCTAATCCAAAGATATCTGTTAACTCACAAGATTTGAAAAAAATAACTTTAATATTGTGTGTAGATTTTTTTAAAGATAATGCTCTAATGGCTTAAAGAATTGAAGTACTATGTAGGGAAGTTTAGTAGAAAGATACTCTGTGCATAAAGTATGAGAATCTACCTTGTGGTTCTTACTATCGAAGCGTTTGTATGCTCTACGGAGCATACTAATCCTAGCTTTTTTATACTTTTTGGCGAAAAAGGAAGGATAGGCATTCAAATCTGAGATTCTCTTAACTTCTAAAATTTTTTTGTTCTAAAACTAGTGTCAACAAGTTTAAATACTTTAATAATCAAAAAAATACTGTCATGCTTCATATCCAGATTTGAAGTAGTAGTTATTTATATGACAGCATAGATCATGCTATTTACAAGGGTGTTGATAAATCTGATTGTGATATTTATATTAATATTATACAATTTCTAAACAATATTCGTAAAGGCTAACCTCCGCATAAGCTTCATTAAAAAATTGCAGTAATTGTTATGTTGATCTGAAATTAAAGTTTAGTTAATAGCTTATGTAACGGTACAACATTAGAAATAAGAAAATTTATTAACTTTAATATTGAAGTGAAAATTATAACTGGAGAAAAAGTTGGAAAGATATTTGTTGTACAAAAATTAACTCTGAATACAAGAAATTCGTCATAACTACCTTTTATATTATACAAAAACCACTGTTTTAGCTCGGTTAATTGTACGTTGCGTTATCAAGATGCAAAAATAAAATTGATGTTTATATTCAAACAGAATGTAATACTAAATTAGATATAGAGAATGTTATTAATTTTTTAGTAAATAAAGTAAACTTCTATTACAATTACATACTGTTTACTTTTATAAAAAATCATAATTATACTTTACTATTATTATTTGCCGGCTTTTTTTTTTACGTATACTATGTAGTTATATTGAATATGATGAAAGTAGAAAAAAAAATTTTTCAATTTCTAATTTATTTAAAAAAATGTTGTTTGTAAAATAAAACAGAAAATTATAACATGAATACATATGTATCAAAATAATGTGTACAATAAGTTTTTGATAACATTTCTTATCGCACGTAAATTTTTCTATTTTACGTTGCGGGTTATTTAGGTAAAAGACAAAAAGGTACTTTAAATTTAAATTTTTGACATATTTTAATAAAGAGGGGAGGATGATAATAATTTTTTTTGGTAAATAGAGCTTTGAATGAAGTCCATGGTTTGTTTATTCTATGAGATTATTCGTTGTTTTTTGATTAAGTATGAAAATATAATGTCATGTTTTTATACATATTGAATAATGCAATTAATAAGCTCATGAAGAATTCAAGAAAAATGAAAAACTAGCGCCCCATAGCACTACCTCAAGAGTAGTTTGGTAATGTGCTAATAATTTATACAAATTAAACAATTATTAAGGAAAAGGCAAGTAGTAGCTGAAAAGGGCTGAAACAAATATTGGAGCGTTGCCCAGACGATGTTTTTAGATATTGTGAGAAATCTAAGGGAAATTTCTTAACTGAGGTAAGAAGAGCTGAGTGAAGGCGTACAAAAAGTAATTAAACTAAAAATGGCATGATAATTGTCATAGTTTGACCTTATTCAGATATGCAGCTAAAGAGTGGCTTAAAAAGGTTATTTAAAATTGCGAAGAGGGGATTATTGGGTTATAATTCTTAGATGCGGAGAGAGGATCTAAAGGTTGGCTGGTGGAGCGGCTTAAAAAAACATTCACGAACAAGTTAAAACTTTTGTTTGAAAATTTAAATAAGTGTTATCATAACACTTATTAACATTTAAATATATTGTCTTGTCTACACTATAATAAGTAATAGTTTTTCCTTACATAAAATTTAATATCGCCACGTTAAAAAAATATGTACATCATTTCTGTATTGTTGGAATTACACCCTTAAATTATGAATTTGATTATTCACAAAACATATGTCATCTGTTAACCAATTTCTTTGAAAGAAATAAACTTAACATTTTTATTTTCTATTAATAACAATAATTTTTAAAATTTGTCGTTATTTAAACAAAGATTATTATCTTCTTTATGTGTTTTGAATATTAGTAGTAAACGCGACAATTTCATTAATTTTTATGTAATTTAACTTCTTGTACTTTTTATGATAGCAGAAAAACTATCGAAAATCATCCTCTAAAAAACTTTGTTTTTAGAAAGCTGGCTATTATTTTGTAAGTCTCGTTATGTATGATCAACTATTCCGAAAGTCTTTTTTAGGTCATTGAAATTTTATACCATATAATTTGATCAACTAACAGCCATTGATTTGAGATTCTAGTTTCAAAAATGCTTTTTTAACATTGTCTTATTATGGAAGTGATTTGATAGTGTTTTAACTCGTCATTTTCTTAAGGAGTAATATTAAGGCAATACCTGGTTATTTTATGGGCATTAACTTTTTGTGGGTTGAAAAAAAACCACATAAATTTAAATCTTACACAAAAATGTCTTACCTTTACTACCTAGACCGTCAGTAAAAAAAAATTTTGTGTTCATTGTTACATATTTATTTAAAAATTTTTTTTCTCACAGTTTAACAGAGGAAAAAATTTATTAAACATTTTAATGCTGTACATTATGTCACCTGAGTCAATATTTGTTTCTTTGCAATAATATATGTATCTATATAGGTAAGTTTAAACTTTTACACGTCTTATTCCTCGTCTCAAAAATCGTGTTTAACTGACTGACTGCATCATTTTCTTTGTTATCGGTAAAAACGTCTAAAATGTAATATTTATATTTATTCTAGTTTGTACCACTCAAAATATTTTCTGAAAGTGAAAAACACGCATAAACTTTTTGTTTTCAAGGTTATCTCATAACACTAACTGCCTCTTTAAAAATATTATAAATTTATTTAAGTATCGTCCTTTATCAAAAGTTTTTAGTAAAATTTTTTCACTAGTTTTTAAATCACTTCAACTTCAAGCAACTTTTTTTGATTTTATATTGATTAAAAAACAGTCCTAGTCGTGTGGATGAATAACACTTAATCTACCTATTTTTTTTGCCCGTTTTCACTCTTTCAAATTTTTTATTTGATAAACAAAAACGTTAAGTTGTTTTTTTTTTTTACTTAACAATTCTCTTTATTCAATGAAAATTTATCTGTTAAAGAAGTTCTACAGTTATTAATTAATTTATCTAATTTTTTACTTCTTAAATGATTTTTTCCTGTTTTCAAGATAAACTGATAGATTAATAATTCTATGACTTTTAGGACGCATTAAAAATTTTTTATTTTTTTTTTATAAAATTTACAAAATGCCTATTTATATTCGTACTAAAACATATAAATACCTACTTTACAATTTTAGGATGCGTTAAATTATCTTTTCCTCAATTCTAAACAACTCATACAGTAATAGGGTTGTTTTTTTATGAGCTGAAGTGTGGGGGGCGACGGGGGCTGTATAAAGTTATGAGGGTTTCAAGAAGAGTTGGGGAATGATACGAATATAATTAAAACTTTGAAAATAATAAAAATGTGCATATAATATTTATTATTCTTAAAAAATTCTATGAAGGGTGGTGAGGGATAGTGAGGGAACAAGGAAGACCATTCTAATGACCTGCATAATTCTACCATATCACTAACATATATGTTAGAAGCGCGTTAATTCTGCATTTTTAAATACACACATGAAAATTCACAGTAGATATGAAACTCAATAAATTTTCTTAAAATGTGGAAGAAGATTTTTGAGATTAAAAAATTTAAAAAGACACATGAAAATTCGCACTTTATTAATTCTTAATGTAAAATTTTTTAAAAATATATCAGTGCTTTGCTGCACTAGTAATTTTTTTTTTCTTTGTCATTCAGGATATTATTTTTAAAACTATTACTGCCATACAAGTTAGAGACTTCTTGAAAAAAAATATAGAAGTTTTTTGTTTAAGATTCGAATTGATTGGCGTGATTAAATCCACGATTGCTCTGAAAATTTTTTTTTTAAATAATTGCTTTTGAAATAAATACTATTACAATTCACCCAATCAAAATCATGCTTACCTTCATTTTAGTGTTTTACTAATGCAGGTCTTATATTATTACTTTTTAAGGTTAATTAAAAAGTTTAATTTGGAATTTATTTAATAGTTGACTTAATACTATAGGTTTTCAAACTATTTTTTAGTTGTTCACCTAATTTAAAGTGGTAATGTAAAATAAGTAATGATTTATTAGTATGATAAGGAATGTTATTACGATTACTGTTAAATTATGATGTTTATGCATTCGTTTATATATTTTTAAATATTGTTTTAGAAAATTCATTTTTTTAAAGAATAAAACAAGTAGGTTTTGAATTTTTTGTCGATTTCTAGATGGGCAAACCTTACAATAAAATATTTAAGTAAGTTAATAATTCTAATTGTTGTGTGGGTAGATAGTGTGAGAAAATATTGACATATGTTCATAAATATGTTTATTTCTTATACCAATTTGTAATTATATTGTTATCATCTCGGATAGTTGAAAAAATATTGAAGAAACTTTCATCTTTCATTTGTTTATTTTTTGTTTTATCGGGTTAATATGAATTGTCTGGTTTTTTAGGCCTCCCACTAATCACCTATGTTTATGAGTGTATTGCTACACGCATTTACTAGTCTGTTAACTGATATCACAACTTTTATACCATAGGCACAGTAGTAATATATATGGTGTAACACCCTGCCAGTTAATTGGGCAGTCTTTGCACCAATGGTGCATCGGGTTCATTCGTGACTGTGTGGCCTTTCCCGAAGAAGACTCTATATTTTAGGACCATCGTTTCCTCGATGGTTAAGTCGATGCTCTCTGCTGAAGCTTTGTAAGTTAATTAGCATCTCCGAAAAAGCCTTGTAGTTCAGGGACTATTTTTTATCCGTAAGGTTCATACTTGCTGCTTGACGCCTTGTATCAGACCTACTGCTTCCTGCCCTAACACTGTTATCTATTCATGCAGGTTTGAAGGCCTGTGGGACAAGAAAAAACTTTGGAACCATTCTGAATGAAAATTCTACGGATAAACTTGACTCGAAGCAGTCGGGGTTTTGTAGAAACTTTTTTCCTTGACAATTACTAAAATTTTAAGTATGAATACTAAATTTTTCGTGCATGACATGCGTAAATTCAAAATATCGCAAACCAGACCAGCTTGATATAAATTTACATAATAAGCAATAACATACAAATTAACAAAAGGTATAATCCGTGCATTTTTCTATTAATGAGTGAACTATGTAAGGAGAAAATTATGCAGTCAATTTTATGTATTAAGTGATAGGGCGTGACAAGTCGGTTAGCGGACGATAATGCGCTGTAGGCGCGGAGATGTTTGTTTTGATTCAGCGGCTTCTGCACGCCGTTTTTTCGGGAAGACGCATAAAAATGAAACGAAACGATACTGTTTCCACACCACCTAGTGGTAAGTATCTCGGCGCGTTTTTTTTTTTTTTTTTAAGAAAAAATTAAAAAATGTTGATATAAATATGGCGAAATAATCTCGTTACGTAAGAAGTTTAATTTACAGTGAATTTACATTTAGCTAAAGAATTATAAATGAAGTTTTAATTTTTTCTTTGAGTGGTTTCCCTCATAGGCCTAATCCACTCTAGATCAGACATTAGAATGATATTTTAATTGATGAATTGAAGCGGCAAAAAATAATTTATCTTTGAAGTACTAAATGAAATAGATAATTATATTAATTACACCAATTCCGATATCTTTATATAAGCAAATAAATTTCTAACTCATGCAATAACAGTAACAACCAACACTATTCCCAGTTATTTATTACTAAACGATTAGATAATATATTAATCGCAAAATGACTAGGTAAATAAGGTACACGTTTACAACATACAATACTATATTACAGAAATGTACATAATACTGTTGGTTACTAAAGTAGAAAGTAAATGATTGTATTAATATTTAAATTATTATTAATTATGAACGTCTCATTTTTGAGTGACTTTCGTTTTGTGCTTATACATTTTTGCATTGAATAAATTAAGGTGACTATTGGAAATTTTAAAATTTATTGAATTAATACCGGCGAGTGGAAAATAAGATCTTATAAAACATTATCAACATCCATTTTATTTCGTTTTTTAGTTTTAACATAAGTAACAATGGAAAAAAATTCTTTCAGCCTCGGCATTAGAATGTGGCAAAGTTAAAACACTATCAATTAAAATTTTTAAATTTTTAAACAATAAATTTCCTTTTTCGCAACGCGTATCAACTACTTTTTCCAAAATTCATCAATACTTAAATTACATAATTAATCCTCAATGTGGCCAAAACATTTTTGTAATAACTCGGATTCGTCTTTTAATACATCAAAATTAATATCAGTGTATGGAAATAATTTTTGAAGATCATTTACTATATAAGGATTTTCGTTCCAAAACTCTTCACTCAAAGCATTTACAGGTTCTAAAAAATTAAGCGTAATCAAAACGTCGTCATTCTTAAAAAAAGTTTTTTGAGTTTCTTGTAATACCGTCACATAAAATTTTAAACAGTTCCTTCGAACTTTTAACTCATCTTCTTTTGGAATACCTTTTAAAATTGAAGCGCACACTGTACCAACTTTAATATCTTCCAAGGATTTCAAGTCTTCATCATTTACTTCACCACTTTTGTCTTTAACAATTTTTTTCACTGCATTTTCATTCAGAAAATTACAGCAAACCGTGTGTAAAATTTCTGAACATGAACTACTTAATTTATGAATAATTGTACTTTTTGTTTGAAATTTTGCGTTAAATGTATTAAAGTGAATCAGACTATAATGCAAAAAATGTAAGTAAGCTAAGACCTTTTGATCAGTTAATCATGTGTAAATATTTTTCGGTGAGCTCGATTTTTCTTCATCATTTTTGCAGGGTTGATTTTCGTGACACTCGAGCATAAAAAATACTTTAAAGCTGGTAAATTTTCAACAACACGGTCGGTGCAAATAAAAAGAGAGAGCCATCTAGTATTAGCTAATTTGAGAATTTTTTTTGTTGAAACTTCATAAAGAATTTAAAAATCTTAAAAATTTTGTGACCTTTTAGAACTATTCGAAAAATACTTTGAAATCGCCTTAAGCAATGATTGGCACTCCGCAGGAATATTCGCGCAACTTTTTTCCGCAACTAAAGCAGAACTGTGGCAAATACACGGTAGCAAAATTAAGTTTGGAGATTTTTGTTTAAGCAAAGTGTAAAAAGAATTCTTAGAACCGGTCATTATACTCGCATTGTCGCAGCCTAAACTAGTAATATTACTAAGAGGAATTTCATTATCATTAAAAAATTTTTCAAACGAATTAAAAACTTCCTTCGCGCCGCACTCTCTTGCATCTAATTCAATCAAAATTAAAAGATGTGACATAACTTTACCGTTGTCTGGACTTACGTAATTTACTACTATACATAAAATTTTTTTTAAAGAAATTTCCGTAGATTCATCAACCAAAACCGAGAACCGTTGTTTTCTCAATATATCGAGAATTTTTGTAAGCTCGTGTGCACTCAAAACATTTTTAATTATGCTTGTGCATTTATCTTTTTTCATTCCCATTTTTTCAACTATGTGAGGTTTTTTGCACATTTCTTAAATAAAGGGAATGAAATCGTCAACAAGTTGAATCAGTACGTTGTGTTCTGCCAAAAAAAGAGCAGTCATTAACCCAAACTCTTTGACTTGTGTGTCGATATCTACATACTCTTTATCTTTAAGGGTTCCATCTTCCCTTGCAACAATAAGATTATCTCTGTTAGTTTGAATCCCAGCGTGCCTAATCAAATCTTGTCGGTTATAACAGGTTATTTTAACACAACAATGGAAGCAACGAGCAGATTTCTCAACATTTGAAGGATCTTTACAAAGCCAATTGAATTCATTTTCTTGTAGCCATGCATCTACAAAAATTCAAATTTTTTTTCGTTTTTTTGCTGTGTCATCATTACTAGAACTTTCGGGCTTTCGCTTTAAAGTCTTTTTTTCAACTGAAGACATTTTTTAAATATTATCAGTATTATTAATAATACTCAGAAAAATTATACTTGAATAATTTGAAAAAAAAACTACGTTAAAAAAGGATCAGTACAAACTAACAGAATTTATAATGTAAAAATTTTTGTTCAAAAAATTAAAAGAACGCCATTAACAAGACTCTTGAGCTCCAACCAAAACTTCAAAAGTACGAATAACAGGTAAAATAAAAAAATCACGTTAATTTTCTGGGAAATTTTTATAAAGCTGTTTGCATAATATTAAATACTTAGAATAAAATCAGTTTTCTTATTGATTTAATAACAGTATGTTATAAAAAAAAATTTTTTTACGTAATTTAATATCACTTATAGTATCACAGAAAGTTTTATTAACATAAGCTTATATTAATTAATTTATATTTGTGTCTACAAAAAAAGGTCTAATTGCAAAAATATTCTTAAAAATATATTACTTTCTTGCTCAATTAATAACATGAAAAATAAATCTCTCACCTGCAATAATTAAAAATTATAAAAGTACACTAATAAAATAGAATCAATATATCTTCAGGTAAGATCAAACTAAGTGCGTTGAAGGTAAAAGTAACTTAAAATAATTTTTTGTATTAACAAAAAATAGAAAATTTACCAGACATCCACTCAATTGCACATGAATATACCCCAGAATCCTTAAATGCACTGCATGCTATTATTAAGGTGTCCAAGCATTACCTTACTTATTTCTATCACGTGCACCAACATGTTTACAAGTTACAATAATACACATTATGTTAAAATTCAGCCGATGCAAGCACTACGTTTTACTATATACAATTTCACTTCTTATTAATATTCACAAAGCGAGAAAATACACGTTATTTATAAAGCACATGCACTTAGATACTTATAAACAATAATAATCACGTAATACAGCGACAGTACATGCACTACACAATGCACAGTGTACACTGCATTAACAATCTTAAAAAAGTATCTAGGTTGAACGTCACGAACAAAACATCACCATGCACCAACTATATACCTACAATATTGCAGCCAACACAATACTTGAACAATTTACTTAAGAACTGCTATTTTTTCAGCTCGAAGCAACTATCAACACAATTCTATGACAAATGTCAATCTATAAACATTAAAAAACCGTTAGACTACCCAAGCAATCTAAACCAAGAAAACATGCTTTCTTGAGAGCTACACGACAACTGACGAACTGACGTAATGAAAACAAAAAACAACAGTCTGCATGCACGAGCGCATCTTCCCAAAAAAACGGCGTACAGAAGCCGCTGAATCAAAACAAACATCTCCGCGCCTACAGCGCATTATCGTCCGCTAACCGACTTGTCATGCCCTATCACTTAATACATAAAATTGACTGCATAATTTTCTCCTTACATAGTTCACTCATTAATAGAAAAATGCGCGAATTATACCTTTTGTTAATTTGTATGTTATTGCTTATTTTGTAAATTTATATCAAGCTGGTCTGGTTTGCGATATTTTGAATTTACGCATGTCATGCACGAAAAATATAGTATTCATACTTAAAATTTTAGTAGTTGTTTGATAAAAAGCAGGATACTTAACACATCGTACTCTGCTTATTCACTATTTTTTTTCAGGCGCTTTTAAATTAATAATTAATGTAATCTTATGATAAATAATTTTTCTTATAAAATAAAGCAGAAATTCATCCAGCGTGTTTTTAAATGCCTTAATGTTTCTCCATTTTATCATTTATTTATATTTTCCAAAAAAAAAAAAAAAAAAGTTGTAATGGCCAGGAATCGAAGACCTGGCTGTACAGAGTCTCGTGTGGGCAAAATGCTTATCCCAATTGCCCCATCGTGGACTTGGAATCTAATATTGTAATGTTATATTTAAGCTGTTAGAAGTAGGTGGGGCTTAAGTTAAAGTTGAGGAGAAGGCGCTCCCCTACTCTTGGTCAGTGTGTGAGAGAGAGAGAGAGTAAACCTGAGCACAAGTGTGCGCGAAAACGCTTGGGTAGTTAGAAACACTGATGGCAACTGGTATGCCCCACACAAATAATTATACAATGAGAGAAGATATATACATATCTTCCTGTATTATATAGTTGTTTTAAGAGGGTTCAGCCTGTAACCCTCATCCATCTTGCCATCCCTCTTTATCCCCCTACCTTCCCGGCTGATCCCTCTCGAAATACCTTATTATTTGTTTATTATCATGCTATTATTTATATTTTTTATATTTCCCTTCATACCCCCTTACCCCTCCCCCTCATTTTCTATTAATATATCTACTTGTTTTTGGTCGTGGTATTTCCAAGGAGTCAATTCGGTAATGTTGGGGTTAGTTTTATCGTTTAGAGGTGAATTGCACGTGCGGTTTAATCACAGGTCCAGTAACGTTTGACAGGCTTAATAATTTGGGAAATAATTATAATATCTTAGGTAGTTGACATTTATGGATTTGATTACGGTATTACGAGGGGTTCTATTCGCCAATTAATTCAAGTGTTGTACAAGAGACCTGAAAGTTTTTTTTTTAAAAGTCTCAAACTTGTACGGTACTAAAAATTTGGAGAATAATATCTTGTAATAACAAAAAAAAAAAAAAATTATTTGCTCAGCAAACTAACAATTTATTTTTAATAAATTGTACAATAAGAATTTGTAAACTGCAAATTTTCATGACTTTTAAAATTTTTTGACTTTCAAAACCCTTTTCTACATTTTAAACAGATTAGTTTAATTTCACATCCACCGTGAATTTTTATTTATGTGTTTAAATGTGTTGATCTCTGGAATTTTTTATTATAATATATGCATTTGATTATTTTTTCTGAATATAGTTCCTTTCGTTGTTCAACAAAAGTTTGGATAAAAGTTAATACAACTTTACAAGTATACATGTATGTAAAGTGTACGTTACTTATACAGAATATATCCTCCTACATTGAATAGTTTTTTGTGTGGGACAGTCACGATTCTCCCTCCCGTCCCACAGTGGATAAAAGAGCACTTTTTTGGTTGAAAAGTTCCTAGAGATCACAATATTTAACCAATTTAGATGATTTTTTTTTTTATTTTCAAGGTGAGATAATTTGTAAGAGATCTATCGAGGCTGATTTTTAATTTTCATCCTTGATTTTATTCTACCTAACCTCACATGTCCATAAATACCAAAACCCGCTTAATAAAACGTCATCAATTGATCCTTTTGTTTTTTAATTATACCTGCGCAATATCAAATGTATAGTATAGTCAAAGTTTGTTTATGATAAATGCATTACAATAATAAGTAAATTAAAGATGGTGGATCTAAATGGTGGACTGAAATTAATCAATTTTTCAAACCTCATTGAAAAACCTTTCTTAGAAATTTTCGAGGTCACTGATTACAAATCCGTTATCGTAATTTTTAAACTCAAGATGGTCGGTCTAGTATGGTGGCCCAAAATTAATGAATTTTCCCAATCTCATTGAAAAACATTACTCGGGGATTTTCGAGGTCAGGGATTAAAAATATGTTATCGTAATTTACAAATTCAAGATAGGGGATCTAATATAACCAAACAAAATCAGAATAAGTATCTCCATGTTAGCAAAATTTACTACTCAAAGGGTTTTCAAGATTGCTGATTATAAAGCTGTAATTGTTATTTGCAAATTAATTATGGTAAATATTATAGAAAGAATACAAATACAATAGGTTCTGGGATATTACGGGTTTTAATGTTTATAAATGTGCGGTAATAATAAGTTCGATTAACTAATACTTTTATTTAAAAAGTTAAACAGTTTGAATCAGAAGCTATCAATCGCCAGTAACTCAATACGTTTGGCTGTAAACATTATTATTTGTTCATTAATTGTGTTCATATGAAGCAGTCAATTACCACAAACCCAATTTACAAAATTTTCATAGTTAAAAATATTTAAAAAAATGATGTTACAACAAATTCTCACTCTCTTCACTCAACACAAATCACGATTTCCTATTCACTAGACAAAACTACTGGATCCTCATTTTATAAAGTGAGATTAAGTGCCCTTTCCTCTGAAATTTACCCACGAAAAATTGAGATGATTAACACCATAGAGAATCATTTCTTTAAAATAATGTACAAGCGATGGAAATTCATCATATAACTCTCATCTATACTAACAAGTTATCTTGGTGCTTTGTGGTCATAAGGATCCTTTGAAATTGATGTATGAAAAAAATCACCATGATTTCTTGAGTAAATTATATTACAAGTTGCTGTTAATAAATATTTGTCCAATAATTGTATGAAAAGGTATAATATAAATTAATTATGTATTTCAACTCGTTATAAGGTTCAAACGTGGCTAGATTTTGAATTTCAGAGCTTATGGTACGAGGCTTACAGATTTTTGCAGCTCGTAATTTGATTAATTATTAATTCTGGTCCACTGCTTTAGATCTGCTGTCTTAAGTTTGTTGGATATGATATAACAGAATCGTATTTAATGACCGCAAAAACCTACGAGCAATGATTTTAAATGACATTCAGGAACTTAATCAATTTTGATTCGCCATATTGGATCTGCAAATTGTGGTAGCAGATTCGTTATTAAGGACCTCGAAAACCCCCGAGTAATGTTTTTGAATAAGATTCGGGGAATTGATTAATTTTGGTCCGCCATTTTGGATATGCCATGTTGAATTTACTTATTGTTACAATGCATTTATCATAAATATACTAACTATACTATATATTTAATATTGTGAGGTTTATTAAAAAGTGTATGATGGTATTGGTTGTCACTTGATGAAGATCCATGTCAGGTCAATAGGTTGATTAAATAAAAAGACTGTTAACAAATAAGTCGATCTTCACTTTATTCGTATATGATATACTTTATTCATGATAATAAAGTAAATAAGAAAGTAACTTTATTTATTGAAAGGAGCAGAATTATGCACTGATAAAAACGTTTAATCTATCTTTTTAAAATTGTGGTCTCTAGAAACTTTTTAACCTAAAAAGTGCTCACTGCACACCCCCCTATGCCTTGCTCAGCCCCCACAACCCCTTATGAGTTTTTTCTGGCCCCCTAAAGCCCCCCCCACACTATTGTTACGTGCCAAGTATAAGAATAAAATGTATTCACGTAATTATTCTTAACATGTTAACTCTGTCCACCTTCCGAACACCTCTAAGCTAATCTCCAAACAAACTTATCACATCTATACTAAAAGATACGGTTACATGGGAAAAAAAGCCAGCAGAATGTCACAGTGTCAAAGAGAAAAGTTGATTATTTTATCCCTATTTCAATTTGTTGTGTCACCTTATTTTATAACGTAATTTAACTTGTATTACTCAACTAGGATTGCATACATGTCGATGCACTCTGCAAGATTGAATTATACTTACACCTTTATTAAGAGAGGTGTACTGTAACAAATACAGACACATATAGGTTAAATGTAGCTGTTTGATTGAAACTGCCTTGGAGAACTCCATCGCTTAAAAAAAGATAAGTAGATACATTATGTCTATTGTTACTAATAATTTTAAGTAGCTCTTTTTTAACCATCTCAAATTCTTCAGAATATTTGGCTGAATATTCAACATTTTTAAAAATATAAAAACGATCGCATTCATTGATATTCAAAATAAAATTGAATTCATCGCTCAACTCTCACATACTCGTGACGAAATTTTGTAGTAGTGTGTCAGAAAGGTTACATAGCCAGTTTTGTTTTATTTCACTTATACCTTCGTTGTTGATAAATTTAAGGCACCGAACCAAGTCAGCGTTACTGACATTTGTAGCTCAAAGTGTTTCGTATACACCTTTGCGCTCGGATTGTTCATGTAAGAGAAGGGTATCGAACTTTTTATCTAACTTAGAACGATATTCGCGAAAAACGCCATTTAACTGTTATTGGTAATAATCAATAAACAAATTTACTATTCAGAATCCACAGCCATTATTTATTATTTTATTTGTAATTAATTTAATTTAATTTTTTTTTTTTATGCTTGATTTTCGTTTACGAGTCCGAAATTTTACTATTTGAAATTAACTTATGTAATTTAGTTATATATATCTTACGTTTTATGCTTAATAGGGAGCTAAAACAGTTAATATATATAAGTTTGTGAGTACTTTGTTAGATATTAATGGGAAAAATGTCATAAGTCTTAGATTTAATTAAAAATTTGCACTTGAATTCACTGCGTTTTAATTTCATAGCTTAGCTTATAAAAAACCAAAACATGCACGTATGAAGTGGAGTACCCTGGAGAGAGATTCAAACTTTCTCCTGGTAAGAATGGTTAGCAATTGAAATGTAGTGTTCTCCATAACAGCGCAGTATATATGTAGATGTAAAGGACGTGCAGATTTCATCAGCGTATGAAAATAATCAAATAAGACGTCTAAAGACATTAAAGTTGGTAATTAATTAAAAACAACGTTCAATGGTAGTACTGTCATATTTTACATTAGTTTACATTTATGTAAGAAATTTGTATATCCATACAAAAAAATGAATTATTTACTCAACTTTCATTACTTTTTGTACACTTTTCATACTCTCATCTTATTACCAATCTCATATTTCTGCTCAGAATAACAGTATCTTTTTAACTGATGCTGTAAATATAATTTTAATGGCAATCATCATTTTCTCTATTATATTATCCTTTTATTTCGTTATTCTTCTGTAGAATCCATCTGATATATCTGACAACACATTTTAATTAATTGTTTTTCTCCATTTCCATATTCTTATTTTTTTTCTCTTCCTTTGTTAAATACTGAACTTTTTTTTTGTATCACTCAAAATAATTTTTTTATTTTAACATATTTTTAAAATCTATTAAACTTTTTTTTGTTCAGTTTTTCTGCCTGACATCAACATATATTTTTACTCCAGATCCGTGAGGTGTATATTAAATAGCATCAGACCAAGTTGGTGTCCTTGTCACTCTGTTTTGTCTCTCCTTTCCCTGATAATTTTTCTACCTTATCTATATTCAAGGTTTCTCTACATTTATTAATAAAACTAGTTCTTGTTTTTTTTAGATCATCTTTTTTTTTTTTTTTTTCTCTACTACATCTTCGTCTACTGAGTCAACTGCTTTTTAAGGTCTAGGAAACGTGCGAACATTTTTTCTTTTAATTTCAATTTTCATAATATTATTGTTAGTTGTCCTTTTCTTCTACTCTTAATCTGTATTGAATGTCCGCTTGTTTTATTTTAGCTTTTTTATTTAACAGCTTATAGTTATTTTAACTTCACTGAAGTTATCTGATTCGTCTTTATTATATGCTCTGTGGATTGAGAACATTACTTGTCTTCTTAGTTGCTCTTGCAGTCTTTTTTCTTTCCATACTTTTCTCAGTCATTATATACATCTGTATCTACTTCTTTTGGTATGTGTTTTCCAAATGCCTTCTGCATTGTTCTATTTCCATTTGATTATTTACCCTTTGTTTTCTTCTTGTTTATCTTGTTCTAGCGAAGAAGTATATAAAGTTGAACAAATTTGTGTATCATTAGTGGTTCTCTGTAAGAAAACTTTTGCGTTAAAAAATACTAAATTTATGACACAAAAATTCAAAGAAATGTCAGTTACAGTCATACTTTTTCATATGTAAACTTAGACTTTGCCATAAAAATGGTCTCAGAATCCATTAAACTAATAATCATGGTTTAAAACTTATTACAATCTAGTTTTATCGAACAGTTTACATTGAACTTTACCGTTGTTGAAAAAAACTAAATTTTAACAACTCATAAAGCACTTTTGTCGACGGAAGCTTAGATTCCTTGTACTTTTTTGTCTGTCTGAAAATACGGACTATAATTTTTTTCGTAGTTGTCTTATTTGTCTTTTAAAACGAGGATAAAATGTCTTTTTTAAAGTTTAACTTTTTGACACTAGAACAACAACTTACAACACAAGCAATATCTCTAACAGTATTTTTTCAATACTTTAACCTGAACTAATTATTGTACTCACTATGTACTTGAATTGCAGAAATTTAATTTAGTCTTATACAGTAATGAAAAATAAAAAGTTTTTTCATCAAACTTAAAATAAGCCATTATGCATGAAGCAACGGTTTTTGATACATGTTGTATGTGTTGTTATACTCAAAAACAGGCTCCAAATCTAAATTTTATACAAGAGTTATTTTGCTAACACTCTTAGCTATTAAAAAAAAAAATTATCGATATTCAGTGACAATCAAAGTAGGGTGTTGAATAATAAAATCTGATCATTTTAAGAAACTTAAGAAAAGTAGTGAAAGTCAAGACAAAGCTAGAGTTTATAATTACCTAGAAAAAAACGGTTTAATTCAATTAGTGCTTAGTCTGCTTTCAATAACCATATGCAATTCTGAGGTATGACAAGTGCGTAAGACATAGATAATGCAATATGTGGTTAATCGAATTAACTTGCACCATCGATTTTTACACACCATTTTTTCCTTTTTTTCCATATTTATAAACATATGATATTAGTTAAAATACGCATTTACAACATAAAAATATCATTAGTTAAGGTTTTTTGCAAGCCTACTTTATTTATTAGTACCAATAAAACTTTATAGATATCCTTACGAAGATTACCCAATAAGTCCTAGGCCTAACACAGAGATAGCGCCACTACGCCAGTTTGTCGCTAGCATCGTATAGTTTTACTCCAGACATGCTTGCATCTATAGATACAAAACAGTAGCTTGGTTACTTCCTGAACGTCAGCATTTTTAAAAAGATAACTTTAGAAGTCTTATGAAATGTAGGATCTTAAATAACGAATATTAATTTAATACTTCCGTTTAAACAGCCTTACGACATTAAAAAAGAATTAATTAAAGAAGAAAAGCACAGTACATTGGAACACTTTGTCTCTTTACATTTAATGGTTAAAAGGTGAGTTGCAGATTTTAAAATGGGACCTACGAGTACACCTCGCTGAAGTCCCAAATCCAGAATTAGGAAAAAATTCATTATATAGTACAGGAATATCGCAAATTCAAGTTTTTTGAAATAGCAGAGGCTGTAAGCATATCAAAAGAACGTGATATTTATACTCTAAGGGATTTTTTGATCATTTACTAGGTTTGTACAAGGTGGTGACTACCTTTGTTAATATCTAATCAAAAGTTTCGTAGAGAAGTTGTAGCTATTAAAAATTTGTAACTTTCCTGTCGAAAATTCCAGTAAATTTTCGAGACCACTTGTTACCACAAATAAAACTTAAATACATTTCTACACTTTAGAAAGCAAATCGTGTTTCCTAACCTTAAAAAATTTCCTAGAGAATGAAGATTTCACAGTAATAAAGAAGTCGTTGGGGTGGTAAACAGTTTTTTTGAGGATCTTGATAAGTTGCACTACATAGATAATCTAATTTAGCCTTTTTGGAGATTATGTTGAGAAATGAACAGTTCAAAAATTTTTTTAAACTTTGTTTTTATTGAAGAGCTCAGAACTGGTTAGCTGACCCTTATATTTGTCTCGAGATTTACAATTTAAAGATAAAAAAAATTTGTCTATCATGCACCAGTCTTACTAATGAAAGAAAACGAAAAAAAAAGAAAAAAAGAGAGAAAGAGAGAGAGAGAGAGATATTTTAACTGTCAAGAAGACCTGAATACTGTTGACACAAGAGATGTATTTAAATATATTGAATAAACCCTTGCACTAACTTGACATACAACAGCACCTAAATGTCTTCCTCTTTATCTACTGTATTTATCTACTTCTACTCTGCTATGAAAAGGGCATTGATAAGTTTATCATTTTATAGGTACGACTATTTATTTACTGGTCTTTATTTACTTTAGTTTTTTTAGTTAAATTTATATTATGATTTTTATAAACAATTATAGCTAAACTTTGTTGGCATTATAGTCAAAGTTGAAATTATCTTTTATTATGAAAATCAAATGTACATAAAAAAAAATACTTTTTTTATTTATGTTTCTGCATATAATTATCATACAGTAAACAAAAGTTCGTTCAAGATTCAATACAAAAATTGTTCTTACAGATTCAAAGACAAACAAAAAATCGACCTCGCTTACCACCTCCTTCCAAAATCCCTTCAAGTGCTGTGGAAATGCCAGGTGATACTTTGAGCAACAGTATTAGTTTTTTGGATGTTCAGTTTGGAGCGTTAGAGTTTGGTAGCGATGCAAATATTGACACAACGAGTCAAGATAAGTACAATTCTAATTCTAATTCCATCGTACCAAACATCGAATCTGCTCTTTCATCGAAAACTGTTGTAAGCTCTATGAGTACTTTAACTGAGGGTGCACAAATTTCTCCTAGTCAAAAATTTACTGCAGTTAAAATGGTAAGTAAGATTCCTTCAAGTAAATGTCGTTGTGTGAAAAAATAAATTGTAGAATGAAATTTTAGTCTAGAATTTTCAGTTCACTTGTAATATATCAAATTTACTTGTTTGAATTAATAAATTACGTTATGTAATACGCATATGCATCGGAAAAGTTCTAATAGTTGGAAGTGTTAATAATAAAATAATTTTATATTTATTCATTTAAAATAAAAGGTAACATCTGTGTAAAAATTTGTTAGATATACGTCTTTTGAAAAACTTTATAGCAAAGAAATGATCTACATTTGTTTAGTTTATTATTCTTATTCAAATGTCTTATTTTAAATTTATATACCTGCATTACAAAAAAAATAATTTTCTGTTCGTGGAATGATAGGTTTAGAGATTCCAGGCTTAAGACTTCTAAGTTGTTACGTCCAAACTTGCAATTGATGGGTGGAACTGGTAGATTTGTTCTAGAAACAACTACATTTAACTTTCTTTCGCTTATTATTTGTTTTCGTTTTTAATTGTTGACTCGACGTTGTGGTATAAGGTTTCATCTAGTCATATGTATGAAGTGGTGTTGGTGTGTCATACGCTAAACTAGCGTTAACCTACTCTTTAATTTCTTTCTAATAAAATACAGTAGTTGTGTATTTTGATTTCTCTTTTTATCCGACGTTTTTGTGAAGGTCTGTGACATACGGACGTTTGTTAATTTTTGCTCTGTTTCAAATTTATTAATTGAAGCCAAAAATTTAGTTTTATTAATTAACATATTTAATTTTAAAAAATTCGAATTTAAAAAGCTAATTGAATTGACAACCCAATCATGTCTTATCTGATAATTCAACAGATTTAGTAAATTTAGAAAATATTTAATTTTTACAAAAACATGAATTATAAATTTTTAATTTACATTTACAATATTTAATTAAATTTGAATTTTTCTCGACTCAACTTATTTAGTCGTTGGTTAGCCGCTGCTTGTGCGCACGCAGTTGCAAGATTTTACAAGAATGACCGCAACGATGGTTATAGCCCTGCACCAGAATACTCGTGGCGATGATAATAATGAGACACTTAAAATTAAACATACATATTCTTTTATTGGTGAATGGTTGGCAACTTTATTGTCAATATGGGAGAAAAGTTATTAAGGAAGTGAATACGAAAAATATTGAGTTTAGGTAAAAAATGAACTAAAATTAGGTCCAAGATGATGCCGGATACTAAAAAGTAGATATGCATGATTTAACGATAGTGACTCGATATCACATGTTATTGCCAAGACATGTAGAAGGTATTGAAAAAGGTATAAATAAATGAAATAGGCAAAACATTAAATTTTTGTAGAAAACCGACTATAATTCGACCCAGCATGATCCCAGACACTTTAAATTAAGCAAATATACCCTTACAATAGTGTATTTTTTTCACATATTATTGCTAACTTGGGTGAAAAGTTATCGAAAAAGTTATAAATAAATTAAACAGTCAAAAAAATTAATTTTCTTTAAAAAATTAATAATCACTCGGCTTAGTATGATTTCTAACACTTAAAATCGAGCATACATACTACTGCGATTGTAAATCAATAGCATATTTTATTGCCAAAACGGGTAAAAAGTTATTCATAAAGTAACATACAAATTAAACAAGCGTTATGTAGATTTTCCATACAAATTAGTATCTATCATTTAACTAAATGCTCCTATGATCATGAAGGGCGTGGTAAGAATGATCGAAAAAAAAGTTATATTCAGTTAACTACTCAATTTTCTCATTAGTATTGTTAAACACCAATAAAAAATGTAGGCACTTGAAAAATTAAATGATCTTAACTTGTATATTATTACTGATTTTAACGTTTCTTTAGTCATGCAGGAACGAGGTACCTATATATGAATACTACATAAAGTTTACTTAACAGTGCTATTTGCTGTAAACTTTGTTTCATAAATCCCTTTACTTGCGTCAAAATTGATCACAACTTTTTACAAATGTAGAATACTTATATGCGTGTCTAGTATGCATCTTAACTCTTCTATTCTGTTTGTAGGCAATATGTTTGTAGGTAATATTGCCTTTTAATTCATTAACTGTAACTTGTTATACCATAACTAAATTAGTTAGTACTGTGATAATAAACTGTTACCCATACTGATATTTATAGAAAAATGTGTGAAAGTGTCAGTATAAGTTTACTTTTTACATTAATTAACATTTTACGTTTTACATGATTGATATCACCCAAGGCTTATTTTGTATTTACTTAACATTTTAAAAGTGAAATTTTTTCAATAAATTTGTTTTTATCTTTTAAATAATCTTGTTTAAGTATTAAAAAACATACGTTCTAACGTATGTCTATTGTAAACAGTATATATGCCTAATCTAGACCTTTATATTTTTCCTATTTAATTCATTTACAACTCTTTCATTACTGTTTTATCTATGTTAGAAAAACACCAACTATTTATGCTCTAGTCTGAGGATATGTGTGCTCAATTTTAAAAGTCTGGGTTCATGCTAGGCCGAGTTATAGTCAATTTCTTACATAAGTTAATTGTTTTGCCTATTTTATTTGCTTATAACTTTTAAAATAATTTTTCAGCCGTATTGGTCATAACATGTGTTAATAATGTATAACAAAAGTAAGTATGCTCAGTTTTAAGAGTGTGGAATCATGCTGGGCCGAGTTTTAGTCAATTTTTCACAGAAAATCAACATTTTTTCATATTTAAAATAAAGCATCCAAAAACAGTGAGAAAAGGAGATAACATATATATGAACAGCATAGCTTTTGATTTCCTTATTTATGTTATTTTTTTTATATTTAATTTGTTTACAATTTTTAAATAAATTATTACTTGTCTTGACAGTAACATGCACTAACGATTAATTTTTGTGAGAGTGTATATGCACAATTTTAAGTGTTTAGTATCGTGCTCGGCTGAGTTATAGTCGTTTTTACAGAAATTGGATAGTTTCCAAATCTTATTTATTTTTAACTTACTTAATAACTTTTCACTCGTGTTGGTAGTAACAGGTGCTTATAACATATTTTTGTTTCATAACGTATGCTCAATTGTGAGAGTCTGGCAATATCTCAGCAATATAAGAATATGTTTGCTTAATTTTTATTGTCTGAAATTGTGCTAGGCCATGGTATAAATAGTTTGACTCAGGGAAGTTACTTTTTTTTGTTTAATATGCTTATAACTTTGTTATTTGCCGTGTACTGGTGCTGAATTAACTTTAAAAATACTCATTTTATATTATTAATTATTTATTGTTCTTATTTGTGACTGGCTTTAATATTTGTTATTTCGTCAAGCCATGGGGCCTCTTGACACCATCTATTCGCGCATAACTGCCCGTTAACTCCAGCCATCAGTTTCAGGTTTATAGTTGTATATCACACGATTGCAGAGGCAGGTGTTAAGCTTAAGGTTGAAAACCGTTGAGCACTCGCTTTTCATAATTTTAGAACGCAGTGTTTGGAAGTAATGAGTATAAAGTATGTGACAATTTTTTATTTAACAGAGTTTAGATGTCTAAGGTGTTAGCATACTTACTCTTTAGGTAAAGAAACTAGACAACCTGTTGGCTTCCAACCCCGTCGAAAAATATCAGATTTTCTTGAATGATGTCTAAACTTCCAGAGGTTATAGTTTAAAGACAGCTAATAAATAACCAGTTCTTCCTAAAGTCACTACTAGTTCCAACATTCAGCAGATACCAGTCTAGGTATAATTAATGTCTCTGTGCCTTGAAAATAGTACAAAGTAAAATGGGTGTTCAAGTTGTTTTAAAAAAATTTCAAAGTAAGAACATGCAAGAAGTTTTTGCATTTTCTGAGATAATAGAGAAACGCCGGAAAAGAAAGACATAGTACATTACGCCACAAGGAGCGAAAATATGGCATTGTTTTTCGAGGATATAACTGCCTTCTAGGCCTGAGGCGAGGCCGATATTATTTACTCTTTAGGGTAATGACACGTTATCGTCTTCTGTACTAGTAGCTGTTTGGTTCATTGAATAAAGTTTGAATTGTTCTTGTAAGGTATAGAGTTTGAGGTATGGTCTTATTTTCAAGTCAATGCAAGCACTTAACTTATGAAATTGTGTTAAAATTTCTATATTAAAAGAACTTAATGGTTATTAAAAAATTTTTAAATTTGTTTGTGTATGCTGTATTTCTTAAACTTTTCTTGAGTAAAAAATTTTCATCCCTTATGACCTGCTTATCGTTCTTAAGAGCAGATGTATAGTTTCAAAGGCTTAGTTTATTAAACTATACATTAGTAACACAGCCACAAAAAAAAATTTTTTTTTTGTCCTGGGGATCTTACTATGTGTACTATACATTTTTGGGTTCGCTGAATCTGAATCCAAGGTCGGTTTAACCCTAGCATGTCAGGGTTTTACCATAACCTCAAAAAACCTAGCAAATAAGAATTTTCAGCAGTTATTATCTTACTAATATAGAAAGCAAAGTCGCTGAAAACATTGTAATCGGTAACCGCAAAAAACTACTTGAGCGATCTTGCTGAAATTTTGCATACTAATTGTAGACGCCACTAAGAGGATTTTAGTACAGTTTTTATCTTAAAAAAATTATCAACAATAGTAATATATAAGCTCAAAGTTTTGTAAAAATACGCTAGCTTTTACTTCAGTTCAATAGGATCCACCAGGTAGCAACTAAGTAAAATCGAGGCTATCTGCAATACAGTTAAATAAGTCTGGTTATCATTTCTCCGAGCATAGTACCTAATATCGCAGTTGTATACTGGCAAGGCATGAAACTTAGAGCTAGGAGTCGTGCCGCTAGGTATCCTGGCTACCAACAACACTGTTTTCTAATAAACAAGCGATTTTCGTCGAACTCCATCCCGAACCACCAAGATTGACGAGGTTCACTAACAAAAAGGTGTAATCCTAATATACTAGGTGTGATCCTAATAAAAACTAGATCCTCCTCTCCTCTTTTTTTATATCGTGAATTTTGAAAAATAATTACAATTTCTTGTAACTCTTTGACAGACAAACTTTATAATAACTTTTTGAAAGTTTTACGTGAGTTAAATCAACTTCAATTTTTGATTAATAAAATGTCAAAAAAGAAAAGCAAAAACAACTTAGATTTTGAAGGTTCAAGAAATAAAAGAGTTTTTTTGGGAGCAAAATAAAAATTTAGTGATAAATCTGCATAAGATACCATTATTATCCCCTTAATTACTTATATAAATTCTACTGTTGCTTGTACAAATACAGCTAATAATGTTTTAAATAAATTCTCTTACATTCTTATTTATACATACTTAATGTATGGTTGCTTTTATTAAGTAAAAATTTAGGAAATAAAATATTTATCCTGTGAATCACTTTAACTACCAGAAGTTTAGCATTTTCTTTTATTCTCTGTAGAAAACAATTTTCATTTGTACCAGCCTTTGCAATGACAATAAATAAATTACAAGGACAAAGTTTCGACAACGTTGGATTGTACATTAAGAACAATTTTTTTTTTATGGCCAGTTGTTCGTTTTCCTTTAAAGAAGTGAACCCCCCTCCCCCCATAAATATGTTACAAAATAAGTCAAACAGTAAATTTAAGATAGAAAATATTGTTTGGAAAAAAATATTCAATTGATTAGTGAAAGTCTAGTCTACGACTCCTTCTGAGAAGTTAGCTTCAGAAATGGCAGTGCTGCCAATATTACATAGCGTGTAAAGTTCAAAATCATAACGCAAAGATTTTAAATATTATTAACAAATCAAAAGAAAACTCCACCTCCACCTGTAAATTTTTTTTTCTTGTCCACCTGCAGGAATGACGTGGTAAGAGCTATAAATGATAACACATTCAAACATAATATGTAGGTGTTTGGTTTTTTATTGACTTTCACAAATTAATAATAAAAATATGTTTTTGCAGTAAAAAATAACTATTATAGATTAACATACAAACAAAAGGAAAAAATTATTAAAAAATACCAAAACACTGTATTTAATTTAATTGACTCAAATTATCAGGGTTTGATTAAGTAGGTAAAATAAACGAATTTAACCTTAGAGGCTGTCCATTAATTACGTTAACACCTTAGGGGGTGGAGGGGGAGTATGTTATTTGTTTACTATTAACTACATGGGAGGGGACGGGCCGAGAAACATTTAAATATAACGTAATCTAATTTAACGTCTAATATGAATAATTGCATCTTCCCCTCCTTTAATACTTTCTTATAATTGACACCCGACAAGTAGACGATCTAATTTTTATCGACACATTCTTTTTTTTTTTTTGATTGCTCTACGCCCGGCTTCTTTAATAAGGGTATTACTATGGGCACTTAGCACTTGGGAAAGAGATAACAAAAGGGATAGGAGGCCTCCCATTACTGAAAGGGGGGGGGAATTATGCAATTTTTGCTGCGAGAAGATCACCCAAAACCTCTTTGAGGAGCATTGCGTGGTGAAAAAAGCACATGTAAAGAAAACCAGGTGTGGGTCTTGGGACCCACGACAGATGTAAAATATTAAAGAATATGTTATTGAACTCGGTAGTATTTGATTGCTTATGATAAAAATAGTAGTTTTCGTCAGATACGTGCCGTAGTCTTCAGGGCTGTTTTGCGGCCCGAGGGACCTGCAAAACAGGGTCCGAAAGACGTAAGACAGCCACGGAGCAACGTCGCGTATGTGGCGAATACTATTTTTTCTACCGAGCGCAAACCAGCCTCTCAAAAACGCGCGAGATAGGAAAAGGATTTATTTTTTTGACTCTAAATAATCTTTATTTCATATTTTTAGATTAAAAAGACAGTTGATTTATACATATGTTTTTTTTTAGTAAATATCATAGATTAGAAAAAAGCAAATTATGTTCATATACTTTTTGTTTATTAACACATAAACAACGAGAAAAAGAAAGGACAATAATACACGGCAAAGGGTAAATCTATACTACCTACCTGCACACAGATACATAAATTAGCACAATTGGGAGACCCCGGGAAAACTTTGCATTATGGTCAAATATTGATATTTTAAAATAATCCTGTTCACAGAGGAAAATTTTTTTAAATGATGAAAAAACGATACTAACTCTAATATTCATTCATCATTTTCTACATGCGCAAAATATTTTAAAAAGCCATGAAAAAGAGAGAGAAAGAGAGAGAGAGAGAGAGAGCAAGCGCTACATCAGACGATCAATGGCTCTCTCTATCTCACTTACTTTTATAGGTACTGCCGAAATGCCTTTTTCATTTTTTTCTCAACATTTTGCGCTAGTCGAAACAAAATTAAAAGTACTTATTAATAAAAAAAGTTTTGCCCTACACGCTGGTGTTTTTATTTTTTCTGTACATCAAACTGCTTAAAGATATAAGCAAAACAAACGAAACACAATTTAACATAGTTTTGATATTATTAGACCACTTAAAAATAATCATTACTATTTCTTTTGAAATCGGCAGGCTCAATTATATATAATTTAAAAAACGCCCTATTATAGATCAATTTTCTAATTCAAAAGTTTTTCTGTTGGTATCTATAAGTAATAAGAACAGAGATTAGATCGGCATACTGCGTAGCACAATAAATAAGGTCCCTGACTACCAATCCATATGATTTGGTTTTGATTCTCGGAGTCTGGAAAATTTGAAAATTTTTTTTACACACATATAATACATAATGTATGTGCGTGCGTATATATATACTATACGTATAATATTCATACCATATTTACATATTATATACTCTTCTATATAGCTATATATACGGGTAGTACACGTTACAAACGAGAGAGGGGTAGCACTAAGCGCGTGGAGAAAGAGAGCCAAGCTGAGCCGAGCCGAGCCGAATTACACCGAAGATCGTGCCATCGCATGGGTCGCTTCATCGTGTCGGTCAAACCCCCAAGTGCGCTAATAGATGTTTCTTCTGCTAGGAGTGCGATACAGGAGATACCTAAACTAATTTTTTCATTTACTATGATTTGAATAGCTGTTTTTTAGTATGAAATTATTGTTATGAATTTAAATATGTTCATAAAAATGCAATATAATAAACGTAGCAAATAAATATAACAAAGACAATTATATCTCAATTATAATTTTATCTTTTTTAATAATTTTTACACTTTTTAATATTCTTTTTAAATTAATATTATTTTTACCATTACTGTGGATTATGTTTACTTAAGAGGAAGGAGGGTCCTAAAATATTACTGTAGTTTACAAGGGGGCGAAGGGGGGTAAAAAAAATGTGTTTACGTAATCAATGAACACCCCCTTATTAGGGGGAGTATGGGAGAGCTGATATTTACCCTAAAACCATACATTTATATAAACTATTCATATGCTAGTGAGGCTGGGCCTTCCTGCGCTGTCCGCGCGTCAACCACCCAATTTCTGAATATCGGATGGATACTTCACTTTTTCAATTTGCTTTTTTAAATTAGATCAGTACAAAAATCGTGCACTTTTACATATAAATAAAATTTTACAGTTAAAAGAAAAATCATGTAAAAATTTTAATTTACCCACACTAAAAAAAATTAATATGAAAGTTAACAGTACAAAAAAAAAAAATGTTTTTTGTACTCAAATGTTTAATTAAATGTTAAATAAATAAGATGATCAAATCACGATTTTTAAATTTATATGGAAGTAAATAGATTTTTATTATTGATGGCCTAGTAAATTCAGGAAAAACGTTTATGTATACAACGTTAATTTATTATTCCATTCCTCACGGGGATAAAATTTTATCTTCAGCATGGACTGATACAGTATCAACATTATTTCCAAAAATAATGATCGGTCATAGAACTTTTTGTTTACCGTTTGACATAAGCAATATAAAAAGTTCGTTCTTGGAATTTAAATCTAAAAAAAAAAAAAAAGAGAATTAGATTAGATCATATGGGATGAGGCTTCTATAGTTCCAAAAAAAAGCCTGAAAATTTGTTATAAGAACATGACGTGATTTATGTAATACAAATATCCATTTAAGTGAGAAATGAATTGTTTTCGAAGCTTATTTTAGACAGGTTTTTTCAGTTTAAAAACATAGTAATAGAAGCATGGTTGTACAAGAAAGTATTGAATCATCATATCTTTAAACATTATTTTGTATTCTAAGACGCATTATCAATATTTGTTAAATTGACAGAACACAATTCTTCATCATTACCTTTTATTTTATAAAAAAATAATGTCCTTTAATCTTAGCCTTTTCCACAACTATAAATAAATCTTTAACTCAAAGTTTCAATTGTATTAGATCATAATTGGAAAAACCTCTGTTTCGTATGATCAATCATACCGTGTTATCAATATGCGAAAATGAAAATGGAATTTATATTTAAATAGAACGAAATTATAATTTAGAAATAAAAAATAATGTTTGAAAAAAATTCTTGACAATAGCTAATCTGAAGTAGATAAAAAAATTTAATTTTTATACTTCCGCAAAAGCGTATAATTGTATGTAATACTATTGCACAGTTTATTTTAATCATAAATGAATATATAAAATAAGTTGCATCATTATTTAAAAATTGTTTCATAACATACTGAGGTAAATTATAGTAATTATCTTGTACTGTTGACTCTTATAAAAGAACAAATTAAACGGTATTACTATACGTAAATATCATTTTTATGTATACGATTTAGTTTTTTTAAATATTTGCTATTGAAAAAAAAACTTTTCTCAAACGACTAATTTATTTTGAAAAATCAAATTTTGGAACACAAAAATATTAAATTAGAATATTAATACATATGTATTAAAATAATACGTACATCAAGTCTTCAAATAATACCCTATAAACTTTTTGTTGCTCATAAGTTTTTTTCTTTTGAACTTTGCTCATCATCAAAGTTGGAGACAAAATGGTGAACTTTGTTGAAACGTTTAACATGTTTTTATTAATAGGGATAAAGGATTTCTACCTTTTCGTGGTAAATAGGGCTACCAGCGAGGTCGATGGCTTCAATATTTTGTAAAATTATTTGTTTTTTTTTTATTTAGTCTAAAAATATTATAATATAATACTTTATAATACTGTATGTCAAAATAAGAATTGTGTTATTTAACATAACTACTTTATTTTTAGTCCTAAATCATAAGTTACGTGATTACATACTTAAAGAAGTAGTATCTAATTTTTAATTCCATTAATAAAGCAGAATCTTCTAAAATGTTGAAAACAGTTAACGAAATACTTTTTGTAAACTTAGAGATGCTGCTATTGGTTAAGATTTAGTGGAACATGATTTTTAAGGTGAATATATTTTTGAAGAAGCACGTAACGTTATGCCGTCATGCCAATCGAGACATTTTTTGCGTGGTTCTTAATGTCTTAAGATATTTAAGGCAAAAACTTATGGAAAAAATTAAAATAATTTTTGTTAAAGACTTATATCAAAGAAATCATGCTTTATTACAGCTAAATTCAATTTTGTAAATCAAAGAAAACTCCGAAAGATTTTCAAAGAAGTCTTTAATAGAAAAAACGTTTTTAAAATTATTATTAGATATTAAAGGAGGAAAAATTGAATTATTTCAGTAAAATAATGCTTTCTAACAGCTATATATATGTATATAATCTTTAAATTTGAACAAAACTTTCATAAATTGCAAAAAAACCTTCAATGTAGTTGATAAAAGATTTTGTTAATTATGTGATGAAAATATTTATTTTGGTAATAAATTAATTTTTTTAGGAAGAAATGTTGAAAAACTTTTTTAGTTCTAAAAAAACAATAATAAAAGCATGACACTCTTAAAAACTACCTAATTATTATATCTTTGGTCATTGTCTTGTATTCTCAAACTTAATATGAATCGTCGTTTGGTTGGCAAAACATTTTCAAAACTATTATTAGACAGTAGGAAAAGTAAAATAAAAAATTGCATAACAAATATACTCATTCTTTACATAACAATATTCTCATTCACTTAAAAAAAGAAATGAAATCATAACAAAGCATCAATTACGCTACGTAGTAAGCGGACGATAAACCTAATAGTGATATTTATATAAATTTTAAATTGAATTTTCAAACAATTTATGCGAAGGCTTATCTCTGCATGAACTTCATTTAAAAATTGGAACAATTGTTACTTTGATATGAAATAATACAGTTAATCAACTTGTTGATAATTATAGATAGAAAAAACAAGCGTGCCATAGTACTTTCTTAATGGTGGTGTTGAAATGTGTTAGCAAATTATATAGATAAAACAATTTCAAAGATTGTAGATAAAAAAACAAATATTTTAGTGTTGTTTAGAGAATGTGCTAAGAATTTGTAAGGAGGCTGTGGTAGATTTCTGAAAAAGTTTAAGGAAACCTGAAAGAAGCGGGTGGGTGTAAAAAGTAGTTTAACTAACAATGATATTATAACATACATTATACAACCTCATTTATTGATGCAGCTTAAGGGTTGCGAGAGGAAGTTTTTTAAAACAGTGAGGGAAGCTTATTGGGTTATCTGATTAGATGTTTATATAACAGTTAGGGGGTTGGAGGGGAGCTTAACGCCAATTCAACCCATTTAAATAGAATAAAACCAATATCATTTTACCTAATTAAGTTATGGTGCTGAGGGGGTGGTGGGGAGGCTGAAGGAATTGGCTCTCTAAAATTGAGCATGGTGGCTGAGGGAGAGGGGGCTTTACAAAAGTTTCTTTCAGTATAAATAAGGTTAAAATCAATAAAATTTTACCTTATTTAAAAGGGTGGTTGAGGGTGCTTATCGGGCAGGGGGGGGGGGTTGTGTGGAATGATCTTTTAAAATTTCTATGTAATTTATGTAAGTAGTTGTGCTCTGGTTCCCGTAATTTGTGTGCTTACCTCTGTTACTGACATGTAGTCCTTAACGTAACCATAGGCTTCAAAGAAAGTTGCAAAAGGTCTTACATTACGATAAAATTCGTTTTTATTTAAACAACATGGATGATATGAGTAATAATAGTGAGTACATGAAAAATTATAGTTAATACCTTTCCTAATAAGTTCAGTATAGTCGTAAAAAAATTAGTTTCAGTTGATTCGTTGTAAGTATTAAAAAAGATTCAAAACGGATTATTGAGTTATCGTTTGGTTCACGGCCCGCAGTGTAGGGGCAGTGGAAAGTCAAGGGAGGGCTTTCGCCTCATACTAATTGGGTTGAAATAATTTAGAAATAAGACTAATTTTTCCTTATTTGGGTAGAGAGGGGTGCTTTGTGAAGTAGTAGTGGCTTATGTGCAGTGCCCCGTATATTTGCCCACAGTAAAAGAAAATGTATGTGTTATGTTGGAAAAATCATGGTTATACATAATTCATCGTAAACATTGACCGGAAAAGTCCCCATTTGATAGTTTTTGATGTGAAACATCTAATGGTGTGCTTGACGGTTCGACTGACGCGATAAAGCGACCCGGCGATAGCACGATCTTCGGTTTAACTTGGGTCGGCTCGGCTCTGTCTCTTTCTCCCCTCCCTTACTGCCGCCCCTCTCTCGTTTGTAAAGTATAATAACCTTATGTGTACATTTAAATTTTTTCATATTATAGTGCTTTACGTCCAGCTCCTATGTAGGGCACGACTCAGGGCACTAAGCACTTAAGAGAAGGAAAGGAAGAGGGATGAGAGGCCTCTCATTACTGGGGGGAGGGGGTGAATTAGGCAATTTTTGCTGCGAGAAGGTCGCTTAAATTTTCCTCGAGAAGCATTGCATGGTGAAGAAAGCACATGTAAAAAATCAAAGAGATACTTGCCCGAAAAGTCGCACTGGCCGGGAATCAAACCTTTTTTTTTTTTTTTTTTTTTTTTTAAAGTTTTTATTTGCTAAATTAAAATACAGTAGATTAGTACATGGTTGGCGCAAACAAAAATACAAACAAAAGCCATACGGATTAACATTAGATGAGCAGATACATGACTTAGAGCTAAGTGAACTCGCATCTGAGACATATTGACGAATAAAAGTAAACTTACTATAACTTATTTAAGAGACGGAGACAGATTCGTCGTTTGTCAAGCTTGTATCGGGGGATAATTACGGGTAAAAAGTATTTTTTTTTTTAAAAACCCGAGAGCGGTAACGTTACGAAAGACAAAAAAAAAGATAAAAAGTTTAAGGGGGGGATTATATACAGGGAAGGGGCCTAAGGAGGCCAGATACAAGAGTGCCAGAGGCTTGATTTTAAAAGATATGAGTAGATATCTTGAACCAGTTAAACTTATAATTAAGGTATGATCGATAAGACAATAAGCATTAGGGGGGACGACGTTATGATTAAAATTTTGGACCGATTAAGCTAATTTTTCGCCTTCTAATTTCGTCAATGAACTTGGCATCGTTCGTGAGCCACCAATATTTTTCTTTTAATCTATGAAAGTCTCGTTTGTCTCGGTCTGGGATTGTGCGGGAGTATTTGAATGTGTGTATGTTGTCTTCTTGTGGATCGAAGGTAATAAATTTGTTGGCGTGATGTCTTGCTTTATGATAAAGGATGGGTACATTGAGGGCATCCTGTAAGTATCCTTTTTTATCGAAGAACACAAAGGAGTGAGGTGGGAGATAGCCCGAGATAGCTTCGGTCGAAAAGTCAGACGTAGCTTCGGCTAGGAATTTATTACAGTAGTAATTATTGACTTTTCCGAGATTGGCAAAGTAGTCTCGATTGCTTTTTAGCAGGAAGTTATCGATGCGAGAAATTCCTGCAAGATTATAAATTGTATTGTTGCTTACGAAGTGCACGGAGTCGCGTTTTCTAAATACGTGAAGGCAGACTCGTAGGCAATGTCGCTCAAACTTGCGCAGCTTTTCGATGGTAGAAGCGCAGATGTTCCACCAAATCGGTGAGGCGTAGGTCATGAGTGGACGAATCAGCAGTAGGTAGCATATGATTTTTGCTTTAGAAGAGAGGGATTTGCTAAAGAATAGGCGGGAGTATGCCTTGAAAGCTTTTTTAGCTTTGTCGAGCTGAGCGAGTACATGTGGGGTGAGTTTAAATAGGTAGTCGAGTTGTAGGCCAAGATATTTGACTGATTTTTGATTTTTAATAATGTGAGTAGCATCATCGTCTTTTATAGTAATCTGGAAATTTTCTATTTCTTTTCTTATTTTACTGCCTAAGAATCTTAGAGGCTTATGGAGAAGAGCTAGTTCCGTTTTGGGGGGGTTGATCTTTAAATTCCAATTGGTGTACCATTTTTTACTGTCGGTAACTAGGCTTTCTAGCTTATGTTGAATAACAGAGGGATATTTATCAGCAACCAATATGATAAAGTCGTCGGCAAAGCAGGCTGAGTAGGTATTATTGCCCGAATTGAGACCAAAAAGCATAGGTAGGGCGTGTGTAAAAATGTTAAAGAGTTCGGGCGAGTTGACAGTACCTTGCATTAGGCCTTCTTGTATGTTAAAGGTGATGGATGATGTGATCGTCCCATTCCATGTAACAAAGGCTCTGTCTCGGGTCATGCTCCAAATCAATTGGATTAGGTCTCGTGGGTATTTGTTTTTAAGCAGGACAAAGAGCAGGCCTTTAATCCAGACAGAATCAAATGCTCTCTCAAGGTCTATGAGGCAGGCTCCAACTGTGTCGCCTCTTTGTAGATGACTGTTGATTTCGGTTGATACTTTGTGAATGACATGAGTTGTGGATAATCGTTGGCAGAAACCGAATTGATTATGAGGTATGATTTTGTTTAGTTTGGTATAGTGCTTTAATGAGTGATTGATAATGATTTCGAAGACTTTACTATCGGCGGGTGTGAGGCTAATGGGGCGATAGCTAGCTATATGGTTAGGGGGTTTGTTTTTCTTGAGGATGGGGAGGACTTTGGCTTTTTTCCAGACCAATGGATAGTGCTTATTATTTATACAGTTATTGAAGATAGTAGTATAGTCTTTGATGACATTGATAGATAAATGTTTAAGTACTATAGGGGGGATGGAGTTAAGTCCAGAAGAGGTTTTATTGGGCAGTGTGCTGAAAATTCTAGCCACTTGTGGAACACTAAGGAAGGTGATGGAGTCATTTATTTGGGATGGGTTGAGGGCTGTATTTTCGTCATTAAAGGAAGTGATTGTGATGTTGTTGGCTTCTTTTTGCTCAAAGTCAAGAATTAAGGTATCTATTTGATTGTTGACTATATTAGAGAGAGGTGTATTGGCGTTTAATTGCCGAGGCATGTTGATGGTTTCTAGGAAGGCTCCTAGCACATTAAGATTGTCTTGAGGTGTGTGTAACAAGAATTTGTCATCAATTTTTGTAAGTTTCTCTGGGTTACAATTGCAACGCTCCAGTAGATTTAGATTTTGACTGTCGAGAAGAATGTTGTCGATTTTGGGTGCTCCCTTGGGACGGAAGAACCGGTTTATTTTGGGAAAGAAAGACTGCGATTTAGTGTGGTCGATAGATTTGATTTGTTTGTCCCAATATTTGTTGTAGGCTACTTTATATTCGTTTTTGAGTGTATCGTTGACTTGAGATATAAGAAATTTTAAATGAAAGATGGTTTTGGAGCTGCGTCTGCTGTTATACCTGTAGCTCTTATTTAGGGTAGTGATCAAAAATGATTTGAATTTATGGAGTTTTCTTATTTTGGATGTGATATAGCTAAGGATGTTATCATTCGGCCTATATTTAGGGACTGTGGCTTCAATCGCTTTTAATATCGTATTGTTTAGGATGGTAATATGTGAATCTATTTCGTTGTTAGTTAGATTTGTGTTAGCGGGAATCTCGGAAGAATGGATATTACGCAAGGTGTTAGTAAACTTGGACCATTTAGTTTTTTTATACATGAATTTGAAGGAAGTGGTGGGGTCACAAGTGGGGATTTCTGTATGTAGGCTGAGGTTCATAAGTAGGGCTTTATGGTTGCTATTGTAGTTGTCGGTGGCTATTTTGTTGGCTATGAGATTTGAAATATGAAGTCTGTGATCGACAATACAGAGATCGAGGTAGCTGTTAGCGCTCAGAAACGAGGGAGTGACGGGAGGGATAACTCTAGTCCGATATCGAATGCCTTCGGTGAGTTCCCAGCGTCTTAATAGTTTGCCTTTAAGTTTTGTGGTGCTATCACCCCAGCAAGAGTTACGAGCATTCAAGTCGCCTGCCATTAGGTAGAAGTTATTGCTTTGATGTAGTTTTAAAGCGAGAAAGATGTGTGAGAGTTCGTTGTGGAATATTTGTTTGTCTATGTTATTAGCATACAGTGCAAGGATGAATAAATTGTCGTTAGAGGGAAGCGAAATCTTAATGATGGTATATTCGAGGATTAAATTGGTGGCCGATGAAGGGTAGTATATTGATTCATAT
This sequence comes from Copidosoma floridanum, assembly GCF_036245765.1. NCBI lineage: Eukaryota > Metazoa > Arthropoda > Insecta > Hymenoptera > Encyrtidae > Copidosoma > Copidosoma floridanum. Next base: position 5,236,338 of record NW_028321888.1, read on the forward strand.
TTGATGGATTTTTTAATTAGGATCGCGGTGCCACCCCCCTTGATGCTATTGGGTCTGTCTGTACGTATAATATTATAATTTTCGAATTGGATTTTGTGCCTGGGGTTAAGCTTTGTTTCGCTTATGAGAGCAATGTCAAAGTCAGCGCTAGTGATATAGCTGTATAGATCAAATCTTTTACTAAGTGAGACAAGGGAGTTTACGTTAATGGCGATTATTTTGAGAGACATGAGGAGTTTATTAGTATCAGCAGGAGTGCTGACTGTGACATTACTCTTACTCGCCATTTTCGAGGTTGAGTTCGCTGCCTAGGCGCTCGTATAATCTGTTGATTCTGTTAGTATTAATATCTAGGACATTTTGTAGTTGTAAAAATTTATTATCAATTGCTTTATTGATGAGCTGTTCAATACGGAGTAAAAAAGAGTCAGTGTTATCATTAGCATTAGTATTGAATGAAAAAAAATGTGAATTGTCGTTAAATAAGTATTCGCTCGCTTTATAAGTGTGCCACGGTATGTGGCGGGTATTCTGAGTGTAAGTGTTGTTAATATTATTATTATTATTATTATTAAATGTGTTGCTAGAGGTTATGCCTCTGTTTTGGTGAGAAGACGAGACGGTTTTAACAAAGGTATCTATTTTATTGACGCGCGCAGCCCGCTCTGCACGGGTGTCGGCTTGCTTATTAGTAAGAATTTTTTTGGCAAACTTATAGTAAGGACAGCCTTTGTAAGAGGCTGGGTGGCCAGTGTTGCCGCAGTTTGCGCACTGAAGAAGGCTCCTGTCGAGCGAGTCTTTGGGGATGGAGCAATTCCCCGGTTCATGGTTTCCGCCGCACTTAACGCACCGAAACCCGAGGAAACAGTTGGAGCTTGAATGACCGATACGTTGGCACTTGGTGCACTAGAAAAGCCCTTGCTTTCTGAGAGGTTCCCAGCAAATTCTCTGATAGGCTAGAGATTTTATTTTAGTTAGGTTATGTGTCACGCTGTCGTTGGTGAGCTGAACTAAGAAACAAGCTTTACCGTTACCTTTATTTTTATTGAAATAAATCTTGGAAATTTTGTGTACATTAGTTTGAGGTAAATTTAATTCGGTGATTTCGTTTTTTAGTTCAGTTTCGGTGAAGTCACCATCGACACCTTTGAGGACTAAGTTTTTTAGTTTATACGGTTTCGGAGTGTAGGAAAAAAATTCAAGCTTGTTTGTTTTTAGAGAAGCGATAATTTTGTCATAATGACATAATGAGTTAGCATATATGGTACATTCGCCAAAGTCCGTCTGCTTGAGGGAAAAACTGTTTTTGTTTAAACCTGCTTCATTGAGCACTTTTATTAGGTCAGTTAACTTATATTTACGTACAAATATTGGTGGTGCGCGGCTTTTTTCTTGAGTTGAATGCTGGGTGTTGTAGATGCGCTGTTTTTCTGTCTCGGTGGAGAAATGTTCATTCGCCTCTGTGCGATAGGCTGGCTGCTCTTCCAAAGGGGCAGTGGATCCGGAGGTCGGCAAGGAAGGGAGTATAGCTGAAGAGGTAGATGCAGCGGGTCCCGTGGAGGTTGCTGTTGGTAGGTATTTTCTCGATTTGCACGGTTCGGTAGATGGCGTGATTGGCGTCGAAGGACGTGACCAAGTTGATGCTGATTGATTGAATAGCTTTTTTCCAATTTTTGAGGTTACTGAGGGGACGTATTCGTCTGAGTCTTCAAGGTCAGGCAGCCCCGTGAAGCGGTTGTTTAGAGAGACGCCCTGCGAGTGACGAGGTGAATATGCCTTTGTTGGATCAACAGAGCGTTTAGGGAATTCCCATCCATCTGAAGGATTTTTACGAGCACCAGCTACAGGTCTTTTGGAGGGAGAGTCCGGTGTGTCGTTTGGAGATTTGATGAGTTGTCTTTTCCTGGAATTGGCGAGGTTGGGGGCGATCGTTGACGAAGCCGGGAGCCGCATTCCGAGCTCTTTGCGCGCTTGCTTGTAGATTTTTTCTAGCGATGTAGAATTTGGTTTCTTCTTGAAAGCGAGAGACTGTAAGCGCCATCTTGAGAGGGGGAATAAGATCTCGTGGAAGGTGCACGATTTCCGGGTTTGGGTGAGCCCTCTATTGGATTGAGGAGGCTGTAGGAGTTGCCTTGGATGTCGGAAATATCCGAGGCCTGGGTGGTAGTGTCCATTTCCTCCGTATGGTTAGCCATTGGTGCTATGGGAAGTGGTCCTGTTGCTTGCAGGGCGCATTTGGTGATGTCGGGCACGGAGGCCTCATATGGTAGTTCCTTCGAATTCACTGGTAGAGATTGTTGTAAATTATAAGGATTACTCGCGAACTGGGCGCGCCAGGTGCGCGCTGATGGCGACCGCCTTACAGGCGGTGGATTTTCGTGTTATTTAAATTATCCGTTTGAAGCGATTACGGTAGGTTAGGTATTGCGACTAAAGGCTGAGCGTGATTGTCCACTGCGGAGGCTCGAATGCTGCAGCCGGGAATCGAACCACGGTCTCCCGCGTGCCAATCCATGACCTAGCCGACTGAGCTACCACGCGCTCAACCTTATATGGGGCATTTCGCGATAGATGTCCCAGTGTGGCGCAAAAATTCTCGAAAGAACGAGCAAGTAAATTAGATAGGAGAATATTGTCTAACATATTAAAATAAAAAATACAAAAAAAAGTGTGGACAGCTCGTTAACAAAAATGGAAGATGGGCTCAACAAGAAAATGAATCAAGAAATAGTAATAAAGAAATACAGATCCGCTGTAGAAAAAAACTTTTTTTCCAAAGCATAGTGTTCCTAGCGTCTACTATCTTAAAGGTATAAGAATAAAAATTCATTTCCTAAACTTTGCTATCATTGACTAACCTGGAATTCAAGTACTATCTAGTATACAGAGATGAAAAATATTTTTTGAGACTAGTGAAAAGATGAGACCAGAATTTTTGTCATAGAGGGGTTATCACTAGCCCTTATGACAATGGGGCTAAAAAGTCAATATACACAATATACGATGTTAAACGCATAGAAAATTCTTACTTATACAGAAAAAAATTATACTAGTAACTATAACGAACAGTAGAAATTTTCATCTTTAGGTACCGCTCAAATTATGAAGAGGTAGAATTAACTCACTGTACCTAACAGGTGAGAGCGTACGGATGGGGCTGTTTTCAAGCAACGTGAAATATATTGTGATCAAAGTATAGTGACTTAAACAATAATCATATCAGTTGAGACTTTTCAAAATTTTTTAAAACTTTGGAAATTTTGTACTCGAAAACTGAGGTTTGGGTGTATACATCTTAATTGATTTTTTGTTAAAGAAGTGCCCAAGAATCTCAAAATGTTTTTTTTCAGATCAGAAATATGACTTGGACGAAATTATTTTTAAAAAAATTGTTTTAACAATACCTGACCACATTCTTAATTGGCAAAATAAACTTTCAGGAACAGTACATTTGGAACAAAAAAGCACAAAAAAATCGGGTACGATTAATTTTTTCTGGTCCATAATTGATTAGGCCCATTCTAAAAAGGTTTAAAGGGCTCTCTCGAATTCAATAACATACATATACTTCGATTTATGATGATGAAATAGTTATAATGTAAACGAAGCTCCAAAAGAATTGTTATTTTTAAAAAGCATTTATAATTTTTCTGTTGTTCCTAATGAAATTTTCTTAGGAATTATATGGCCTCCAACTGAAACAAATCGTTTTCAGCAGACCAAAATACGTAAGAAAAACAAAGTTCTGATCTCCAAACAATATTTACATCATATAAAGAAAAGAACCAAAAATGACAAGTAGATTTAATAAGCCACTAATAGCAGAAAAACTCCAGAACATGAATTTATAGGTCATTTGTGGGAGCTGGGTAAGAAGAAAGGGTGGGTAAACTAAAAAAAGTTGAAATTTTTTTCTTGAGGCTTCATATGCACATATTTTTATATATTACTAGCAGCCCCCCGTCTCGGCTTCGCCCGAGACTTACTAAATAAAACACTGTAGTGTGTTGACATGTAATGTGAAACATTTTCAGTTAGAAATTTTACACATATTCCTGAAACATCTCAGAACAAAAATCTTCTTATTAAATCATATTTTTTCGGAATCCATATAGTTTATTTTGTTAAATAATAAGGTGTAAAAATTCAAAAAAATTGTTATGCTGAAAAGTACCGTGCGTTCTTTATGCCATAAAATAATCGGTGGCTATAAGAAGCCGTTGATTTACAGTTTCTCCCGTGTAATTCACGAAAATGGCTATTTTTTAAAGCTGTTAAGATTTTAAACCCCCAAAAAATGTATATTAAAAAAAAATTTTTTTTCTCATATCTCACAATTTTATTACCAGAGCAACAAAGTCCTGGACCTTAAACCCTACATTTTTATTGCCACAAAAACACAAATACATTTTCTACTCATTAAAAAATCTGAAGTAGGATCTTTAAAGATTTCAGAGATTGCTGTGAGGGTACAATGAAAAGCTGATCTCTCACGTAATGGACTCTTTAGTTGTCGATTTTGACGCTGCTATTTCAATCTCGATAAATTTTCTGCGTCAGTTTCTTGACGCCTAAGTAAAATTTTTTTTAATACAAACACTTGAAGTTTTTCTTCCGATTCACCCTCTTGCGACTTTTGGCATGCTTAAAATTTGTGTGACCCTTAAAGTGTGTTTTCTGTCAACTTTGTTAAGTTCTAATATATTTGTTGGCAAGGTAGTTCGACGTCCGATGGCCCTAAAAAAGACCGGTGAGCTTTTTAAGTTAACTCTTTCTTGACTGCAGTTAACAGCAATTGTGACTGCCTGGATACCTCAGGGTGATCTTCTCTGGCTTGCTGTTGAAGACCCAGACTAATTGGGAGAAAAATTACAAAGTCCGAAGCTTTGGGGCTAGTTGCAGTGCTCTTTCCTAACGTCTCCCGGTATAACGTCACGTTGGTGTCTAAAGCACCTTTTTTAGTTGCAGATTCAGTTGTTTTGGTGATCTTAGATGGGGAGATTGGTTAGTGATCCTTGTCCAGTGGAGGCTGTCCCGTTGGCTCAAGTTTTTTTTCCTACATAGCTGTTATAGGTTTTCCCAACGCAGACATTGGAGAGGATCAGTGATTCCTGGTTGAGTGCTTAGAGTCAAGAGGGTAGTATAGGGTCGTCGGTCACCGGATTTTCCAGCCTTGCGAAGAACAACTCCGCAGGTGACGTCTGCTAGTGAATGGCTGACTTGGTTTAATAGTGCCCGTCTTTAGTTAATATAATCTTTTAGTCGACGAATCGCTTCCGGAAATGGTAATGAAAATGTATTTTTTGGCAAGGTAGTTTACACTTAGGTGGATCCTAAAAAGAACCGATGAAATTGATGGTTAAGTAGGGAACGTAAATACTTATAATGGCGCTAAAAAGTGCCAGTGGTGAAACTTCCAGGCTATTCTTATTCCTGATGATGAAGAGCTGGCTAGGGGTTGCTTGATTCTTACCCTGGGAGTCTCGATGTACGGAGACTGTGATGGAGGGAGGTACGCCGCTGACCAAAGAATATCTCGTCTTCGGGTCGTTCTCCGGATAACCAACCGCTCATCGTTAGACGGGAACATGTGGGTAAGCGCATTGGGGACGCGATGACCAAGAAGGTAACCGTTGTGGCTGCCCATGCCCCTCAGAGCTCAGAGCTGTTTTCCCTTGCTTACATTTGTAGCCATAAATTCTCTAACTGCACCAGGTGGGATGGTGGGACTCCCTCATAACTCTGATGAGTTGAACCAGATTGTGCTCTGGCTACATATGTCTCCTGGTATTGTGGCAGAGATGGCATCGGTTGGAAGTAGTTTTTTTTTTTTGATCGCACTCATCGAGTTTCAGGGTAAATGGACATCTGGGTCCCTTCCCCCCTAGAGAAGAGTGTCGTCCGTAACCGGGATACCCAGCTGCAAGACTATCATAAGCATTCTCTATGCAGCTCGTTGAATTGCCGAAACTCGACTACAACCTTGGAGACGCTCCAGCCTATTATAACCACACTTATTTAATTATGTTGCAGGTAGCTTCGATTTTATGTCGACGCCACCTAGCGGATTTCACTGAACTAAAGTAAAAAGCTGGCATATTTTTGCAAAACTTTGAGCTCACTTATTGCTATTATTATTAAATTTTTTAAGATAAAAACTATGCTAAAACCATCTAGGAAGTATCATAAAACAGTGTGCAAAATTTGAACGAAATCGGTTCAGTAGTTTTCGTGGTTAGCGATTACAACGGTTTTAGCGCTTCTGCTTTATATATTAGTAAGATATACACACACGAATGTTCAAATTCGGATATTTTTAAACTTCAAAAACTTTTTACTACCATCTGTAACAACGCACAATTTGAAAAAAATAACATGTATCAATCAACATTGACTTCTAAGCAAAAAATCTAAGCATTATGTAATTAAAATATCATTATAAAATTTTAAACAAAAACTTTACATTAAATACATTTGTAAAATTTATGTATATTTCGCAAAAATAGCAAAATTTTAAAAAACGGATTTTTTACTTTTTTAATCTCTTAGAACACAATCTTAGCTTATTAATATAGACTCCAAAGTCTGATGGCTAAACTTTAAATGACAGCCTATGGTAACATTATTAATTTTAAATTTTAATTGTGTATAAACTGTGTCACGAGCATAAAATAGAAATCTCAGTTTGAAGAACTAGTGACAAATAATGTCTTTAATAACTTAAACATTTAATTTTTAATAAAACAAATAAACAAGTTACTTACAAAAAATCGTAAACGAAAATTGTGTCGCTAATTGTGAAGCAAGATAAAAATTACTTTTTATGTGAATTAAAAAAAACAGTTACTGTAAGATCAATAGAAGTTGGGATACGATACTTTCAATTTTTCAACCTTTCCAGCTATCATTTATGATTTTTTGTCTTCTAACCTACACGGTCTTGTGATTAAAAGTTTGTTGTAACCTATAAAATTTTCTCTCTGTTGATTTAGCTAGTCTTTTTACCCACAACTATTACTTAAAGAGGTTCCGGCATGTATCACACTAGTAAAATGAAAGAGAGCGTTCTGCGCTTGGTCAGCACTCTTTTATACGTACATATATGGGGCATTTTACGATGGATGTTCCAGCGCGGCGTGCGAGCGCCAAAACACTCACTTTTCAGCTCACGATTGCAACCTCATAATGCATTGTAAAAAAATAATAAAAATACATAATCGACGTTTTTTTTTCTCAGCTCTCCGATAATGTTTTTAGTTTTGCAAAAATATGACTGTTTAACCTAAAAAAACACAAAACTTCTCATACTTTTAAAAAGGGTATTTTTAATATTTTTTTTTAATAGTCCCAATCGAAAGATGAGTCTTTTGTTCGTCGTATATGATGTTTTTCACAGTGTGGTGGAGCAATAGTTTACGAGATATAATGCGACGAACAAGCAGAATTTGCTTGCTGACACTAGCACCTACTTACTGGAGCCGTCGACAACTAACAAAAGAATTTTCTTGCACTGAACGTGAAGCAAGAGAAGCTAAGGAATTAGTTTGGGAAAATGGGATTTCCACATTTCCAAAAAAATCTTTACGTCATGTTTTGTCAGTAGAAACACAAAAGTGATGGTAAGCGAGTTATTATGCAGAAGAGACTTTTGTTTTATAATTTGAACGAATGTTATGCTATATTTAAATCTGAAAATGTGGCTATAAAAATTGGTTTGCCAAAATTCACTCAGCTACGACCATCATATTGTGTCTTGGCTAGAAGTAACGGTACACACGCGGTTTGCGTGTGTGTTCATCACGAAAATGTAAAGTAAATGTTGCACGGAATCGACATTAAAATGTTAACAAAGATAAACGATTGCCGTTAGAAAATTATCATGACTGTATTCGTGTGATCGTTTGTGCTACAGCAACGGATTCGTATTTTTTAGGCGATTGTTTAGGTTGTCTAAAGTACAAGGCCGCTAACGAAATTTTTACTTGAAACATTCGATTATAACAATATTTATGAGGTCAAATTTGACACATGGATGCAAACTGACCTATATACATAGCTAGCCAAATTATGAACACTCATGAGTACTTGGATATACTAACTGATGAAGTAATTAAATTCAAAACCCGCGTTTTATTACCTCTAAGCAAGCAGCTTTTCTAAAAAATCTGAAAAAAACTCTTGTAGATCGAGAATTTATAGTTTGTTTTGATTTTGCTGAAAACTATGCTTTTTTCGTTCAAAATCCAGCGCAATCATTTCATTGGAAAAAATTTTTTTTGAAAGTAAGGAAATTGGATGTAGAGACGAAAAATAAGAAAGGCAGAAACGTTTGTTAGAGAAAACAGTCATCTTTTTCTAAAATACCTAAAAAATAAAAAATATTGAAAAAAAAGTCAAAGGGAAAAAACTGTATAAAATAAATGTATATAAGTGAAAAAGTTGTAATTTATTGTTAGAAAATAGTTAATACGTTTAATATTATTTATTTTACATATCCAATGAAGTCAAACAGTAGGTTGGCTCCGCCAGCGAACGAGGTGGACCGCACGATACCCCGCAGCACCGCATTAAGCCGCGCACCGCTTGTTCATCGCTTTATATCATGTAAATTATTGTTCCACCATACCGTAAAAAACATCATATCCGACGTAAAAAAACCTCATCTTTCGATTGGGACTATTAAAAAAATATTAAAAATACCTGTTTTGAGAAATAAGACGTTTTGTGTTTCTTTTTACGTTAAGCAGCCACATTTTTGCAAAATCAATAACATTATCGGAAAGCTGAAAAAAGAACACGTCGATTATGTATTTTTATCATTTTTTTACCATGCATTATGAGGTTGCAATCGTGAGCTGAAAAGTGAGTGTTTTGGCGCACGTGCGCCGCACTGGTACATCCATCGTGAAATGTCCCATATATAGGTATATAAAAGAGTATGCTATAGTTGAATATTATATATATATATATATGTGTGTGTGTGTGTGTGTGTGTGTGTGTGTGGTTTCTATGTTTCTTCGACATCGCGAGTGGGAGGTGTGCCAAATTTCTGCCCCGTTGTCTAAGTCTGCAGCTTAGACACCAGGTCAGAAATAAGGCAGATACACGAGGCTGTTCTGGATCAGATTTTTTCCATGGGAGATTTTCCGGGGTCCTCCTAATCCACGTGATAATTGTCATGGGCAAATGCGGAGCAGTTTTTTGGGCCCTCCACCCTTCGAATCCCATCCCAATTCCTTCGCAATCCCAAGTGCTCAGTGCCCTAAGTAGTGCCTCTAGAAGAGAGCTGGACGTAAAGCACTATAATAATAAATACGTATACATATATGTGACGTATGTGTCTACCATGTATATGTGTAGCATACACATGCTTTCACATATATGTTATGTATAATATATGTGTGTAAATAAAATTTTTAAATTTTATTGACTCCGAGAATGGAACCCACATCCTTTAGATTAGTAGTCAGGGAACTTACTGATTGTGCTACGCAGCACGCTTATCTGAATTCAGTTCTCATTACACATGGATACCAACTGAGAAACTTATAAATTAGTAAATAGATTGATAATTTGGTGTTTTTTATATCATGTATTATTCAGTCTCCCGAATTCAAAAGAAAAAGTTGTAATTATTTTTGAGTGGTCTATTAATGTCAAAATTGTGTAAAATTGTGTTTGAAAGTTTGTTTTGCTTTCATCCCTTAACGGTTTGATGTACAGAAAAAATAAAAATATCAGTGAGTAGGGCGAAAAATGTTCTATCATTAAGCACTTTTAATTTTAATTCGACAAGTGCAAAATAATGAGAAAAAAAATAAAAATAGCATTTTGGCAGTACCCCTGTAAGAGTAAGTGAGAAAAAGAGAGCCATTGATCGTCTGCTGTCGCACTCGCCCTGCTCTCTCTCTCTCTCTCTCTCTACTTATCAATAAAGAAAAAACATGTGCCTTATGGTTAGGCTCACGTAATTTTATGAGTAGACTCCAGAAAACCCATGTACCTGACGTTTTGCTTGATGGTTTCATAGTTGAAACTTCTGATATACTAAAAATACTAGGCATTGTGCTTGATTATACATTGAGCTTTCGATCGCAGTGCTGTACTACTTTAAATAAATGTTCTTCTGCGCTGTATAGCTTTCGTAAATGCGGATCGTCACTTCCTCGAGATTGTAAGCTTACCTTGGTCAAATCGCTTATACTGCCATACTTTGATTACTGTGCTGGTTTGTTTTTTCCACTCTCTAAGGAGCTTAAAACAAAACTTTCCAGGAGTATGAATTCGGCTATCCGCTTCGTAACAGGAACACGCAAGCACGAGTACATCACATCTGATTACAAAAAATTAAAAGTACTTTCCTATTCCCTTCGGGTTGAATATCTTACGCTTTTATTCCTTGCTTCAATCTTTCGCAGTGGTCAGCCACTGTATCTACCGTGTAAATTTAAATTTAGACCTCATGATATGCCTGGCACAAAACGGGCATCTCACCTGGATCTGCTTATCCCTCCTGCCGCCCTTGAGTTTCTACATGATTCTTTCTTCGTTGGCAGCGCTAGTGTGTGGAATGGTTTGCCAGTTGCTATACGTTAATTATACCAGCGCCCGTGTTTCAAGAGTGAACTTTATAAATACTACCAGCTTGTGTTCGATAACTCGCGTTAATTGTAAGTTGTAACAAAATCTTGTTGTGTTGTACTATTTATTTAATTACGCTTTCCATTACTACTGTTACTGATTTTATTTCTTGTTAACTACATTTTTATTAATTTTATTATGTTTATTCTTTTTTTTTTTTTTTTTTTTTTTTATTATTTTATTTTGGTCGCTAATATTCAGTAGCCTCTTTGTAAACGTTTTAATGTATATACGGCTTAGGCTATACAGGACCACTGAGCACGTCTCTGAGTCCTTAGTATGTTAAATAAATAAATCTTATCTAATCTAATCTAATCTAAACTCTCTCTCTCTCTCTCTATTGTCTTGACCCGACGCTAATACGGATCGCAGGTCCTTAGCTAAAATAAATACACTACTCTACTCTATTGTACTCATACAGGTAGGGTTTTTTCATTGCTTTTTCAATATTTTGCGCTTGTAGTAAATGATGAATTAATCTGAGAATTAGTATCATTTTTTTATCATTTTTTTTAAATTTCTTCTTTGTAAACAGGATTACTTTAAAATATTAATATTTGACCATAATGTAAAGTTCTCCTGGGGTCTCCCAATTGTGTTTATTCAAACTCCATCTTAACCCGTCTCTAGTAAAGAGCCAACAAAATTTGCGCACGTGCGCAAGTATGCACAGTAAACAGGTATCTAAAAAGAGACAGAGAGACAGAATGTAACACACCACGAGCGTTTGTTAAACTAATATATGAACCTATGTGTATACATTATTTATTGTACACTAACTGTCACCTTGGTAGTTCAGATAATTACCTATTGTATCTCGAAATAATTTAAATTGTGTCACTATGACCGCTATGGTTTGTATCGTACTAAAATCGCTCAAAAAATAATCCATAGCATAATTTTCTATGTTTTTTTTTAATTTGTGTTGTATGTCAAAAAACTTATACAGATAACTTGAAAACTTTTAATATTCTATTATGTGAAAATTCTATTGAAAATATGATTTGTCATACGGTTGTTCAGACCTTGGCATAAATAAGTTCGTTTTATTATCTCTCTCTTTCGATCTCTCTCTCTCTCTCTTTTTCTCTCTTGGCCAAACTCATGAACTCATACTGCTTGGAGTTACGATTGATGAGGAGCTAAACTTTATGGCCCACTGTGCCATAGTTTTCAGAAAATGCGTCGGTACTCTTTCTTGGCTTAGGCGTTGTGGGGATTGCCTTCGAAAGACTTTAGGCTACTACTAGTAAAATCTTTGGTCTTCCCGCATTTGGATTACTGTTCTCCTCTCCTTTTGGGGCTCTTGTCTGAGGTGAAGTTAAAGCTCGGTCGATGTAAGAATGCTGCCTTGCCTTTCATTGAGGACACACGTAAATAGGGGCACATATCTCCCATCCACTAAAAGTATATTGTTTTAAGTCTTGATTGTAGAATAAACTATACGGTCATCTACATACTCGCCTTCATTCTGCGCACAGCCTCGCCATCATACTTGAGAGATTCAAGCCTGATCGTGCTGCCTGTTCTCTTGATGTTGTGGTTTCCTGGGCAAGAACTGAATTCTTCAAATATAGTTTTACTGCACAGGCTTCTAGGATATGGAATTATATTTCATTGGAGCTTAGTGCTAGATTTGCGTCTTATTTGTTCAAATGTGACCTTACCTACTCCATAAGCCAAGATCCACGCCTGAAGTGACTAAGTGACTAAGTGATGATACTTGCTGTGATTCTGTGTTACTAACAGTGTTTACTAGAACTAAGCTTTCTAACTTTTGATTTTTTTTTATTATGAATATTAATTTTATAATTAGTCAATTTTTTTATTCTTATCTTTTACTGTTTCATCAACATAGTATGCTTACTGTTGTAATGTGCTAGTCTGGCTTATCATTTGTTAGCGTGCCTGTGTGCACTCCTGGTTGGTTCTATTAAAGGGCATTTGTATTATGAACAGGCTATCGTGGACCCTGAGTCCTTAGCCTTAATTAAAGTATATTCCATTCTCTTTCTCTCTCTCTCTCTATCTCTCTCTGTCTGCCCAGGAATGTATGAAGAGTAGAAAACCCATCCTACCTAGGCTTTCCCTTAGACTGTCTGTATTTGTTGAAAATTAAGTATTATTACTTTTCAGCTGCTATCTCCTTTTTATTTGATGATACCCGTTGATGGCCAGCTAGCTTTATGTGCTGATTGGCGAAAATCATATCGTGGTTTCGTGGGAATCAGTAAAAACGTTGGCATTTGGCTTACCTCTCAGTGTCAAATAAGCGACTAATTATGTCCCCAATTCTGTTTTTTTCAACTCCTTTTTATTTAAAGATATACCTCTGTGGTTCTCTAGCTTGATATAGTGCTAGCATTTTTATAAGTATTTATAGAGTGGAATGAGTGACAAAATTATTTTTAGCGTTATAAATCAGCAACAAATTAGTGACAAATTATTTGCCTAACCCAACTGTGGCATAAGGTTTTGACCAGCTAACTTGATATACCTTTTTTCTAACAGTCAACTGTAGGTACTACTTCAAAGAAGTACAAATATTTATTGTATATTTATAATGATTTTAAATGATTTATAAAAATGATTTCAAAAATGATTTCAATATTGAAATAAAGTACAGGAAAAAATTTTCTATAGTTGACTTAGAAAATTTTATTTGTCCTCTACAGTCACATAAATTTCTAATACTTATGTACTTGCTTTCTACACCCGATAAAACTGAGCATTACCGTTTTGCCTTTTCGCATTTGTTTCTTTGAAGTATTCCATACATCTTATTTATTGATAAAAGAACTTACCTTCATGTATAAAATATAGTATTATTCACAAAAATAGTAAAATTCATTGCTACAAATCTGTAAAGTGAATTTTTCTTAAACTAGTACAAATGTATGTGCAAAAATGTAATTTTCTTAAACAAGTAAAAATTAATTATGTGGATGAAGGTACTCACTAAAACAGCTACATTTCTCTATCCTGTTTTATATTTTTACGATATAATCTCATATTATATTATTGATGTTGTTAAACACATATACTTGTTCAACATTATACACAAATAAACTGGGATGGACTCTTTTTTAAGCTTAATTAATTTTATTATTATATATTCCGATTACAAGCCACTTGTTACTTAATGGATACATAAGTTAGGTTGCACACCAAGACAAATTAAACACTAAATGAGTGAACTCTCCAAAGTCTATTATTGTTGCCAAAATACATATTTTGCAAACAGTTGACTTCTGTCAAACTTCTATTCGCACATTGCTTAGTCAAAATCAAATGCTCACTCTCTCCTTCCTAAGCAACTGTTCATACATACAGCACGTCATTTGTTCTTATAAAATTTGCAAATGACATCAGCTGAACTAGACAAAGCAGTCACCCGGTTATCAGAAATTGGAAAAATTTGTTCTCCTGCTAGCTATAATTGCAGTTTATTGACCGGTGCATGCAAGTTTTCATGTTCGTTTTTACGTTGAATCTTCATTCGCTCTATTTTGGCCAGAACCTTATTTTTATTTGTATTATTATTAGTAGTAATGACAATCGTTTTATTGTTACTATTAGTTATTACAATCGTTGATGGTGGGCGTCTTAGTACCTATGCTGCTTTGAAATCGAAATCGAACTCGTCCCTTTCTGACATAACCAGTATTACGCAAAAAATTTTGTTTCGCTACTCTTTTACACTTAACTGTATCCCACTTCCAAATTGTTAAATATCTGTACTTGTTGAACATCATACACAAATTAACTAGAGTAGACTCTTTTAAGAAGTTACTATTTAAGAATATACTCCAACTACAAGCTATTACTCACCTAATGACTATTTAAATCAAATTTCGCTCTGTGAAAAATCGAACACTAAACGAGTGAATGCTCCAAGGATCGTCATAGTAGCCAAAATATACATTTTGCCAATAGCTAGCTCCTGTCTGACTCTAATTCGCACATCTCTTGGTCAAAAACAAGCTCGCTCTCTCCTCCCTAAGCAACTGTTTATGTATAAAACACGAAGTATAGAAAGGGAACGTCTCAATTTAAGTAAACTTTCTTGTGTTAACTTTGCTCACTTTCTCACTAGTAGCAGCACAGTATTAAGTTTCGTCATTTTTTATTTCAAAATCAATAATTTCAAAAGGAAAGCAGACAACTTTTCTTTTTTATTTGTAAACAATTAAATAAAGAATAGTAGAAAAATATGGAAAATAAGTAAAAAAATTTTTTCCACAAAATTTAATAAGACTCGAATTTTTCTATGAAACGGGCTTTTAGATTCTGCCATATTACATAAAAGCACAAAATATAACAATAAATAGTAACATAATCTACGTTCACACATAGATTCGTTATTTTCAAGAGTAAAACAGTCTTTTTTGACAAGAATTATCAACATAACCTCAAAATATTTCCTGACATAACCAAATTTTTTGTTGCTTCATCGCAAAATGCATTGTAACAATATGTTATGTATTGTTTTAAAGTGTTAGGATCTACATTTGTATGTTCTACAAAAGCTTTGAACCTTTAAAATTACCACTATTGAGTTTCATTTTTGAACTACATGGTTAATACAGGAAAAAGTTGATTTGCTATCTCTTAATCGTATAACGATCTTTCCGTGACAATACTGATTAAATGTATTTGACTATACAATAATAACTTTAACTCTCCCAAAATTATAACGCAACCTCATCT
This sequence comes from Copidosoma floridanum, assembly GCF_036245765.1. Lineage (NCBI taxonomy): Eukaryota > Metazoa > Arthropoda > Insecta > Hymenoptera > Encyrtidae > Copidosoma > Copidosoma floridanum. The sequence continues at coordinate 5,251,689 of NW_028321888.1, forward strand.
CTTAAAAAAAAAAATTCTACATAACCTACAAATATTCTTTCCAATTATTCTACTACTTCTTAGCCTATTATTATATTACTTACATTATTATTATAATACTTAAAGCCTATTACATATTACTTGTCTAAAGTAAAAAATACATTTCTATCCATAACTGAGAGAACAGAGCGTCTGACATCAACACTTCTAGGATTTGTTTTTATTATTTAGCCACATACTTACTCAGAAAAAGATTCTTTGCTTTTTGTTGATTGCGCATACTATCTTGATATTACAAAATGATACTGCATAATATCTATCAAAATAATGTCGTTTAAATATTTTTATTGCAGTTACATGATGATGATCAATGTGCACCAAATGAAAAAACCATCAACACGAAAAGTGCATTTATGAATTTAAGTTCTCCTAGCCAGTCAGCTGATCTACAGAAACAAGATGTTGATATTCAAACGTCTCATAACACTCCTAGTTTCACCGAAACGCCAGCTTTTCAAACAAGTAAATCTTCGTATTCAACGTCTGCTCCAGTAAATTCATATAGCCCATACTCTTGTAGTTCTCAGTCTCATCAAACATCTTTTCCATCTTCAACATCTAATTGTAATACGAGTAATTTTTCTACCACACCAGCCACTCAAACATCTTACAGCACTTCTTTTACACAAGCAAATATGGCAACTTACAGTCAAACATCGCCCACGTCATCTGCTACGCCAGTCATATACAACCAAACTTCTTCTACAAATCAGGTAATAAGAATATACATTCGTTTTCATTAAGATCGATCATTTGTAAAAAAATTTTGTACAAGAAATTAAAGAAACTTTAATGTGTCATTTTTGCGTGAAACATAATTTTAGACATAATTAAATTTCTCTGATTGTGAATCAAATCATTAAGAATTAGAGTAAAATGCGAAATTTTAAGTATATACTAAGAGCAAGTAAAAAAAATTTTTTTAATTAAAAAATTTTGAAGTATTACATTGCCTTTTATATTGCCTCTCAGTCACAGTATTTACAGTTGTTTTAAGAACGGAAAAACTGGTACGGGTGCACTTGATATACTTACCTCTCATGATCATTTTATTATTCTTCATATTATTTATAAATATTTTTGTCATAGTAAAAAACTTTCAGAACAGTATTTATTAAAATCAAAGTGAAATTAAAACGATATTATTGTAAAAAACATTTTTATGACTTTTTGAAAAGACCATTTTGCCTTCCCATAAAATAAAGTGGGTTCCAGCTTAGGATTAGGCAAGCATGAAAAGATCAGGAAAAAATTGGTTATGGTATAAAACTAGGCATTTGGGGTACAATTTTAAATGTTAAAGGTGACAAATACCTTTTTTTTAAATAATAGAAAGATACGTATATTTATTGAATTTCATAGACATTTTAAATCTCCTTTTATAAAATTAGTTGAAGACGTTACCCTAGATATTTCTGTCTTAAGCAGAATAAATAGGGTACTTAGCTAGCATGAAGATTGCTAGTTCGATTCTCAAGAAAATATTTTTTTTTTTGTATTTTTTTCAAATCATCAAAAAAAAATCTACTTTTGTTATTTCAAATAAGTTTTGTTAGGTTATTTTGATCGCTGCCCCATGTAAGTAGTGTTGAACTGCTTCGTATTGCTTACATGTTACTTTTTTTTAGTATTACTAGGTACATTCAAAATGTTTAGAATACTCTTATCTACAATATTTTAAACTTTGAGTTAGATCTTTTATTATTTACAGAAATATGTCAATATCTATTTGAATCTCATCATAAGATTAAAATTTTTTTTGGTACCTATCAAACTATTAATGAAGTAATTATTAATACTTAATAGTGGAAAAAATTAATTGAAATTAACTAGAATTTTAAAAAAGCTCACTAGCTGCTAACTGACGTTCACTATTATTATTAGATTGCACAAAAAAGTCCTGCTTACTTGAATACTATCACTAGCAACACAAAAAAACTTAGCTTTGGGAAATGTCAAGTTAAGTTAGGAAAGAAAGACTGTATAGTGATATAATTATTTATATCACTTTCACTACAAAATTTCAAAATATTATTGATTTTACACAGCACGTCCTAATACGAATTTTTATCATAAGCTCGCATACGCAATGAAAACGGTTTTCGTGGAAAATTTTAAGATGTTCTATTAAAAATTGATTAAATTATTTTATTTCTATATGTTAGCCTATGTTCCCCTGGGCCAGTGATGCCAATTATACCTAAGTTTGCAAGAAAATGTGTAAACTACGACGTAGATTGGCACCTTTGCACGAGAGATCCTCATTAAATCTCTTGATTGAAGCTTTTAAATGTAACTAAATTTGATACCTTTGCCTATTTATTTGTTGTTAAAAATTAAGCATTCAAGTTATCGACGTCGCATATGTTTCAAGTCCTAATTCTATCAAATTTATTCCACTCAACCATAACTTTTTTGGATTAAAAAATGTCGAAAAATTGAAGCGACAGTACTATACAATAAATAAAAAAGTTATGGTTATTATAATAAAAGAGTATGAGTAATTTATTTGATTGAAATATAAAGTGCTAAATTAACCCGTTATACCACCCGTCAGAACACCCCTCTCTCTAATGTCCGAACATTACAGAACTACTCGGCACGCCTTCAGCACTTTCAATGGTTTCTGGATAAATACTTTTGAGTGACACCAAATTTTCTCCTTATTTTAACATAGTGTGTAACTTTGTTTTCTTCAAAGATTGACCATAAATTGTACAACATTTTGCAAAAATTGTTATGTTACTGTATTGTTACCATCCTGAGTATTATTTTATTAATTGTTCATCATTGAAATAATTATTGACCATTAAGTTCAATAGTTCAAGTAATAAAGTAGCTTCTTGTATATAAAAAAGGCTGTATGACGACATAAAAGCATCTAAGCAGATCCCTTGATCGTTATCCTACGCTAGATCTTCGCTCGCTCGACGAAACCTACGAATCGGCAGTGGCACGGGCAGTGTATGTTAAATAAATGTTACTTTATACGTACACGACCGTGTAATATCTCTCTCTCTCTCTCTCTCTGTCTCCCCCCTTCTCTTATCTGCTCTCGTCTACCATTACCCATTCTCTTTGCACAATCGTCCAACAAATAAGGTAATCAAACATCCATCACACTGGTACACGACTAACTTTACACACTGCACTTCACTGGCCAGTCACCTACCAGTTCTAGCGACAATTTGTATCTCAGCAGAAGCAGTTGTCTCACCACTTGCAGAACCTCTATCACAGCATTCTCTTTGTTCGTCAATCTTGACAGCTGTTCCGACACTTTCGAAAGTGATTCACGCCACCTCCAACCCCCCTTCGCCGTTCAAAGCCGCCCACCCTGATAAGCGGGTTGTAACTAAATAGTAAAGTTATCAAGTAGAGAAGTGGCAGTGAAAAAAATATTGAATACTCGAGGAGCATCATACGAATACGGAAGTGACAAAAAACAGACGCAGTTTGTGGTTAAAGTGCAGAAGAGGGTACAACAAAGCAATATGAGCACGAGAAGTAAATTAATCGCAGTATTCGAAAGCTATTGTTTTGAGTTCCGAAAAAGGTGAAGCTTATTTGGAAGAGCCAATTGTAAATTAAAAAGACACAGTAGAAAAAGGAATCGAAGAGATACAGACAAAAACTAGGAACTAAATATAGAAGCTACAAAAAGCATGGAGAAAGGAGGAAAAAAAGAAAACAGAGGACCAAATGAACAAAGAAGAAAAGTAGACGTAGAAAATAGCTAGATTAATCAAGAGAATAGAACTGGTCAACTAGACTGACAAGAGGGGTAGGAAGAGACCAAAGGAAGCATAATATAGTTATCAAGGGTGAAAAGTTTAGTGAGGAAAAGTTAGTAAATTAAGTGTAGCAGTTTTTAATCAACCGATTAAAAATTTTTGTTCAAATGGCAAAAGCATATGTCCTTAAGAAAAAGGACAAACATGACAACATTACGGTATCAAGGTCACAGAATACAACAAAAAGTAAAATTATAAAAAAAAAGCTTGCTATCCCATAGTATTTTCATAGACAATCAGATGACTATAACAGGGAGATAAATACAAAGAAAAGCAGTGATAATAACAATGGAAAAAAAAGCAAGAGTAAGCGAGCACGAATAGGGTACAACAAATTTCCGGTAGATAGGCATGAAATTGGAGAAGCTTAGAAGTTTTCAAACGAGCTAGAGGAAATTTAAAATAAAGATATGGGAGAAAGCTGAAATATAAGATCGATAAGTGTTGAGTTAAACGTGAGTTAGTGTTAGAAATATATAGTGTCAGAAAAAGTGATAATGTGAGCTGCCATGCAAGGGACTCAAGGCTTAAAAGTGACGAAGAAGTAGAGACAATTAGAAATGAAATAGAATTGATGTAGTTAAATAAAACAAACTCAATGATGTTTTCAATGTAGTATACATAAGAATTATTGTAAACAACTGTATAAAAGGGTATTTTAAATTTTTTTCTAAATCTGATAAAAGTTAAAAACATGTAATAATTCTCGAAATCATGTCAGAAGCCCTTCTAATCCGTAAGAAACGAAGTATAATATAAATATTAAAAAATAAAATATTAAAGACAATCAAAGTTTATTTGTAATTCAGATAATATTTTTTATAATTTGACCCTTTTAGGCTTAAAATCGCAACAAATCATTTTAAAACGTATATATTCGTATTCTATACTTTTTTAATATTTTCAAAACCGTCTTATGTCAAAAGTATGACTGAATACAGTGTTAAAATACATGAGCCCTTTTCCTACAGCTTACGAATCTATTAAGCAGTTTGGAAATTATGGTTGATATGATATTGTAAAGATCATTTTTTTACATATAGATAAAATCTACCTGTAGATGTAATCCACTTAATTAGTAGATAAAACCAGTACGCTGACGATTTTCATTTAGAAAAGACTCAAGTTTTTCTGTACACTAAAACTGCTAAACTTTGGTAGATAACATTGTTTGCTAGAATGTTTGTTGCAAAATATATATCTAACTTATTCTTGGTTTTACAGGAATTTGTCTCTTCAGCCTTAAAAGCTTACTATGTCTTGCGATGCTTATGCGTCTACTCTCCGTATATTCTGAAATGTTACCGCTCATACTTTCTAGTTCAACATTACTACATCTCGTTTTAATAGTAAACTTGACAATAAACTTTTTGTACTGTTCTAGGTTCCAAGGCTACAAAATTTATTCTAATAATTATGTTTCCTTATTATTTGAGTTAAGTTTATTGTTAAGTTTACAAATTTTAATCCTTTATAATACAAAATTCTATCTTTATTTGAAAATCTTTGCTAGGTTCTTAAGAATATATACTATGACTTAATAAGTTTTATTAATATTCTTGTGGCTTCTCGATGGATTCACCTCAACACCAAATCAACTTGAAAATTGCACATCTTCTCTGATAAGTCTTAAAGAACTTGTTTAGCGTGTTCTCAGTAAAATATTAATGGTAGTTGTAAAAACTTTTGTTTTTAAAATAATTAACGGTATGAAAACTTTTTAAAACGAAGCTAGTTTAACTTTATTTCACGTTTCTACCTACGCAGAGAAATCGTAAATTTCGACAGATTTGACGGAAATGCTATACATTGTAAAAATACGAGTGACATGCATGTATGGATTAAAGTTGCTCATTTCCACTGTTTACCCTTCTCTTTCTTCTCCCACTGCATAGTCTCCGCTCCTGGCTCCCCTTCAGTACACCAGTCTATATTTTTAACCCTCTATAGAGCACTGGTCTTCTGTATGTATACTTTTACATATGCAGATGTGTACTACTATATGCTGCATTTCTCTCTTTCAAATTTTTAATAAGCAGTTTTTCACTAGAAGGCAAGCTATTTTCGATACAACTATTGCCATCTACGACGCTATCACGCAGATCTGTAACGGTATCGCGGCTTGCAGCAGACGACCGCGACGCATCAACGTCATGTAAGCCTGCACTTAATCGTGCGTGTCGATTGGTTTCCCGTGTTGTTGGAGTGATTATAGTGCCATCGTACGGTATGGCTGTTGTGTCAACGTCTTATAAACACGCATCTGTAGCAACAAGTGGAATCATTCCTGGTTTACACAAAATATACCATCTTACAATATTTTACTTGCACGAAACAGAGTATTGCGGAGGAAGTAAAGAGTAAATGTAAGCGTCCAAAAGATGCTTGAGAGGAAGTTATTGGTGGACTTAATTCGGGTAAGCTTCGGCTGAATGTATACATATCCTCATGTTTAGTGGAGATTATTAGAGCAGGTTTTGAATTATAGCCAGATATTAAACTTGCGCAACGCTTGATCATCCATGATATTCCAGTGAATCTCGAAAAAGATGAAATTGTTAAATGGATTCATAATCGACTCGTTCGTAACTTTGGACCTTTCGGTTACCGCATTCAACTCAACGTATCGTACAGACATGACTGATAGTACTACTAATTACATCTGCATCAGTGATACGGACTTGGTGAAAAGGAGTGCGTAGTTCAGTGCTGCTGGTATTTCTAGGCATGATGTTTTGTTAGAAATTTTTCGTCCTCTTCTGGCATTTGTTTGCTCAATTACGTGGCGTAGATAAGAATGTTCAGTTTTTTACGAGAGCCCTTCAAACTTTTTTGACATCCGTGTACCACTTCACACGTTCACTCCTTCACACCACCCTTACCCCTAGATGGTGGATGAGATCCAGTCTCTTATTTGAACTTGCAATAAAAATAGAGGTCTTATCGTAGGACTCGGCAGGATATTCATGGAATCGCTTTTCGGCGAACATGTGAAGATGTCTCCGTAATATTGAGGCTTTTTAACTGATGTCACTGCTGACCAGTGACACTTTTTACTATTTGAGAACGATTGTTTTTGACTATGTAACTCAGTTAGATTTGCTTGAGATAATTAGTGGTTTGAAGTCCCATTCATAAAGTGTGGATTCCCTGCTATTTGGAGAAAACCACTAGTGTTCCCTCTGCTAAAAAAAAAGAAAGCTTCCAGAGCTAGGTTATTTTCAGGTGATTAGAGTGACGTGTACGCTGCCTAAGCTTTTTGAAATGGTTACCCACAAACAAACGTGTTTTTGTTGAATCTAAAAGTCTACTGTGCCCTTAAAAATCAGATTTTCGTAAACACTTTATGCATTCACACTGCATTGATAAACCTAACTGACGAGATTAACAGATGCGGATGACCTCCCATTGCTAGTTTCTGTGGACTTTTGGCAAGCCTTCCATGAGTTCAAAATCAATCAATTATTTTGGCAACTGGAATAATTTTTTTCTTTCTGGGTGATCACAAGCGATTAGGCTGATTGGTGGTTTAACTTCTGGTTGGCTTGATCAATATGCGTGTTTGTTTTAGAGTATTATATGTGGGCCACTATTGTTCTCATTGTATCTAAATAATCTGATTTCTGTTTTTAAATTGTGTATCTGTCATTAATATGCTGATGATTTTGTTCTACAATTATTTAGCTTAGTAAGCTAAGTTTGCCGTACTGCCAAGGTGGTCGATTCGGATTTGTGTCATGTTGCGGGTTCGGCAAATTTGACACTTAATCTGCATAAAACTTTCATTATCTAGTTTTCTTTAAAAAGAAATATGGCTACTACCCATGGTCAAGCGAATTATACTCCGACTCTTAGCGGCAAACTCATTGAAGTATGAGACCTTTAAGCTGCTCAGAGTTACTTTGGGCTCCATCCTCTCTTGGAGCTCTTCTACCCACAAAACTTCTTGAAGAATTTTATGCTACCCTTGCAAGACTTAGGAAATACTGTGATGTCTATGTTTCAGTCAGCGGCATCATAAGAATATCTTAAGCGGTGCTAACATCGCTTGTTGTGTGACCAATTATTTAACCTGATGAGAGCTTTAAACTTGTACTGTACGAGCCAAAAAGTTGTTTAACAAATAAAAAGTTTGGCAGTATAATCATCTGTGTCTCTAGTCGTTTTACTAGTATCATTTGCCATCATCAGAGCTACTAAACACACATCAAATCGAGTATCTCAACTCTCTTGATCACTAAGTAAAGGTACAAACTTGATCATAAAGTTTGAGAAACATCGCTGTTCTAAATATGTAGACAGACTTAACTTTATTGTAGACTATTACTGTAAGGAATCAGCCAGCCAACAGAGCAGGAGGCGACAGCTACTAGATGAATTGTAATAAAAATGGCGATTTGCTGTAAACACTTTTTAATAAGAGAAGCGTCTGTATAATTAAGTCCAATTTCAGAATCTACTCAACGATGCTTATCAATAGAAATAGTAGTAACATACAACTCAATATTAAATTATGGAACATGCGCACGCATTTCTAATCCAAAAAAGGCACAAAGGTAGCCAACCACCTTAAATCAAGAGACATTCATAATTTTGGTTAAAGCAGGGAAACCTAGCAGGGAACCCAGATTTTTAAGCAACAATAAAAAAAATTTTTTTGCTCGCAAAATAAGCACTCTAAGCAAATTTAATGTTGTTCATTAAGATAATTGACCCGTTGTAATATTACATTTGCCATTTGTAGATCGAATCCCTTATAATCATTATAGACTACATACAGTCATAATACCATTACATGGATAAAATGGATCTTTCTACATGAAACTATCGGATCCTAACTCAGTAGTAGCAGCAGACCATAATTTGTATACACGATCAAACAAAGTTACCTTTTTAATTAATGTGATAAAACAGTATATCTCATTTATATATAAGGCATAGCTGCAAAAACCGTTGTTATCGCTAACTTTGAAAATTACTCAACCGATCTTGCTGAAATTTTGTATACTGATTTTTAACACTTCGTAAATGGTTTTTGGATAGTTTTTATTCTTAAAAAACTATGGGTCCTGGGCAGGGGATCCAAATTTGACCATCAGAGCCAAACTTTGTCAGTCACGTGTCACATGACACGTCATCTGACTTGATATGACTGTCAGAAATTTCAATTTTCTATTTCGTTTTGACCGTCACGTCCACGTAAGAAATTGACTGATGGTCATTTGATAAAATTTCTTTAAAAAATTTTTTTTTATAAAGACATGTATTTTGTACAAGAAGCATATATACTTTTATTGTATTTTTGTAAATGATTACACTTTTTCTACAAAATTTCAATAATTAATTTTATTGACTTAAATAAAATTTTTTAGTAGCTTCTACTGTCACATACATTTTCGACAGATAAATAAATGTAGTTACAGTAATATTTTATAAAAGCTTTGCATAAGAAAATTATTATTTTGAAGAACTTAGCTGCCAAACTCTAGATCTTATAGGTCATCGATATTACTTTCGAAAATATGTTTAGAATCATCTGAATATTCTGGTTCCGGAACAGCAGAGTCAGTTACTCTTAAATTATGGGCAATATATGAGATTTTGGCTACTTGAACATTACTCAATCTATTTCTTTTTGTGTTGGGAATCCAACTAAACGTTTTAAGTTTAACGTTTTTTTACGAGCGCTTAGTTGCTGCAGATAAACAATGAAACTTAAGAACTTCAACAGCAATCTTACTCAGCTTGGTATTACCGCAAGTATTACTCCACCACAGATGTGCACTTAACGCTTTTAAAGCAGTTTTAACGTACTTGTTACTCCAAAAATCGCTCCCAGTTTCGTATTCATCCAATTCACGTAAAACAGTAGTACTATCCAGTCCAAACTTTTTTCCTACGTCAATTATGACTTGCGACCCTGATATTTTAGATTCATTGTCTAAATTTTTGCCCCTATAGTTTGGATCGAGAATATAAGCTGTAAAATGCAGAGGGCAGATGGCCATTTTTTTCTTACACTTAAAGAACTAAGTAATTCAATCTTTTCGTGTTCTTCTTAAATCCAGACTCAATTGTGATTTTAGTACCTCATGGATGTCTTTTTCTGTTTTATCAAAAATTATGATGACACAACTTGATTTTACATGATTACTTGGAACTTTTATTATTCAATCAGCAATAGGTGTAAGTAGATCCGCTACTTTTTTAATTGAAATCCAAAATTTTTAATCAACAAGTGAAGTGCCTGTTTCACTTGTCATTTTATTAGTATTATTAATGGCTAAGCTTTTCAAATTAAGCTCATTTTTAATTAGACTTTTTAAACATGCTAAAGTGGACTCCCAGCGCGTTTTATGAGGTAATTTCAGAGCTTGATATGAAATGTTATTTAATTTCTTGGCATTGCTCTGGATTTCAGTAAAAAGTGAGCCTAGTGTATGAGCTTTTTTAATTTCTTTGACAATTAAAACAGCGCTTTTGAAGATCTTCAAAATACTTTCAAAAGCAACAATATCTTTTACAAAAAGATGTAGAATATGTGCTATACAACCATAGAAGTAAATTTGATCATTATTATGTTTGGTAGTATGATTCTGTAGAAAGAGTCTTGAATACCATTGGCTCTGGTAGAGTAACAATGAAATTAAATATTCCATCATTGCGTATATTGCTCCATCCATCACACTAATCTCAACTGTTCGAGATGCCACCAATTTTTTCTCGACGCTATCCTTGATATCATAATGAACTTCATCAAGTGATTCATTAGATAATTGAGTAGGTGAACTTTGAAACATGGTCGGAGTTTCGTGAAGAAATTGGTCCAATACTTAATGGAAAAAACTGAAAGTGACACACCAGAGGCGTAAACTGCTTTAGCAAATTGTTCTTGAATTTCAGCGAGAACTTGTGGTGACATCGAGTCGAAAAATCCTTTGACCGATCTTTGTGAATTCAGTATCGGAAGTTGTTGTGGCGTATCCAGTACTTTTTTGACATCCAAACATATATTGTTTGTGTTTATGATTATGAGTCATGAGTCAGCTCTCGTATAAATAAGTAACTTTTTAAATTATGATGATACCTTGATTTTTTGATGCCGTAACAAAATTGTTATCAGTTAAACTGCCAGATCCGGAGTTTTCTTTAGACTTTAGATTGGACTAAAAAGGTTCGTTTTTACCTTGCCAAGCACTTTCAGGACATAATTTACAGCTCTCAAAGAGATGATTTTTCATGCGGATACTGTGCTAAGCACATTTTTTACCACAGTAGTTACATCGATACTGAGTTATCTTTTGTTTTTCTTTACTCGGTAGTTTCGTGTAGTGTTTAAGTATAACTTCAAAACTTTTTCCTATCGTAGTAAAAAAAAGACCGTTGTATTTACTTCCTCCCTCCCATGCTTAGGATTAGAGATATTATTTGTGACAAAAAGCTTATCTCCTGGTATATTTACGATGATGTTACTAGGAGAGCTGACAGCTGTCGAGTCTTGAGAAAATAGTCTGATGCAGTCATCTTATTTTTGTGCCGTGAATAAAGAGCAAGAATCTTCTTTACTCAAGTCTTAGGTAACTGATCGCACCTCGCAGTAGCTTAATAAACAATCCTTCTCGTTTTTCGTGGCTGAACACTTTTTACAATAGAGCATTAAATCCGCAGCTTACTTTTGGATGACGAGTTCATGAGTACTTAACGAAGTGTGGGGAAAAACGACTAGGTACATAAATACATAGAAACTTTAGAGACTCAATGCGGTCCGCAGGGCTCTTGACTGCGGCAAAATTTCATGTTCCTGTTCCTAGAGTCTAGTGCACTCAAATGTGACTACTAAACTTGCGGGAAATTCAAATCCGTTACATGGGCAAAACTGCAAAAAGATCTGCTCGAGTGCATCTCATAAAAATACATTAACACGTACATATACTGTATGTACATACACGACTCGTGCATGAGTATCAAATGGCGCATCATCTGTGTTCCAGCGAAACACAGAAAATTTTACTCTCTTTCTTTGTCTCCATAAGGATACAAACTCTCTTTGTCTCTATATAGATCCGAAATGACGTGTCAAATCAGGTCAATCAGAAAATATTGGACATTTGACAATGACTTACATGACATGACACTTGTCATATGACAATCTTGAATCCTTGGTCGTGGGACCCGTGAAAGAAAAAAAGGTACATTGAGATTTTTTATTCCAAATCTCGTTCTTTGAGTTATGTAATTTTCTGTATTTGTTTATTAACATTATTTTACTTGAAAAATAATAAACATTATTGCTCATTCATCATTACGTGTTCTCCATACATCAAATACTCATCTTGGCTCTCAACAGTAGTAACCATCAGTTTGTCGTACGAAAAATATCTAATATAAATCAATGATTAAACTTCATTGAAATATTGATTACAGACATCATCGATAATTGTTTCATATTTAATGGTCGATTGCAATGGGTTATTAATTATATTTGAGTCAAATTTTACTTTTCAACTTTAAATTAATGGTACATCAGGTTTGGATAAATGTTAGCAGTATGGGTTTGAGCAGGTGACTTGGCAAATAAAAATACAACACTCGAAATATAGAATTAAACTTGGACACGTTTATTTACACTATCTTTAGGTTTAAATATCTTAACACTTTAGTATCTTAAATACAGTAGCTAAACGAACAAAAAAGGTAGGATAAACTGTAAAGGAATTGCGAAGACAGAGTATGCGTGTGTTAACAGACTGGCTGACTGCGCGAGAGTGAACAAAACCGTAGTTACTTGACGCTGAAGTGCAGCGTCACAGCGTCTCGTCTTCTTGCTGTTGCGTATGCGTAATAATTTAGTTACGAGCGCCAACAATACATCTAACACTCCCTCCCGTTCGTATCTTAATTTATTAAAATGAAAAGAAAAGATATATTTGAACATTAACGCTGAATATAAATGAATTTTAATTAGCCAATGATGTGGAGCACGTGGGCTTCTGGGTCACTCATTGTGGTTGATTCCGACGAGCTAAAACATACACAGAAAATACTTTAATCAGCATGTCTACCATCATTATCTATCAATTATCAATTTACTAATTTTACTATCTCAAGTTCAAATTTAATTATCATGAATTTTACGCTAATTAACATTCAAAATTTCTTTCGTTAGTCTTTCATGCAGTTCAAACGGCAAGGGTGTTGTAAAGATATCTGCTAGTTGTTCCTTGGATGAAATCCATTTAACAATTATTTTTTCTCTGGATACACATTCCTTAACGTAGTGAGCCTTTATCTCGGTCATGTGTCTCAGTCTTTTGCCACCATCTATCTTAGCACTTGCTCCGGCGGCTTTGTTGTCACACCATAGATCCGCGGACAGTAAAGTGCGAGACAATATAATACTTATAGAGTGCTTTAGTCCAATCAATTCTTGACTTGCGTCACTCATTGCCACATATTCTGCTTTGCAAGTTGAAATAGCAACATAATTCTGCTTTCTTGTTTTCCAAGCAACTGTATCTCCATACAGCCTTAGGAGATATCCACCTGTTGTTATTGAGCCTTTACAGTCTGCCAAACTCGCATCTGAATAGGCTTCTAATCCATCTTTACAGCCTCTGTAAGTTAATCCTAGGGTTCTTGTGTGTTGTAAATATCGAAATACCCGTTTGACCATTTTCCAATTATCTTCGGTTGGGCCGATTTGATGTCTACTCAGTACATTCACCGAGTATGAAATGTCTGGTCTAATTGTGTTGGCCAAATACAGCAGGCTACCGACTGCTTCTCTGTACGGCACATTTTCTCTCGTTATCGTTGTGCTTAACTCTCCAGCATCTTCAGACTCTTCTCTATCATATCTTTGCCGATTCAAAACTTGATTTTTCACCATTGGTGTTCTTTGGGGTTTTGACTCGTTGAATCCAAATTTCTCTAAAATTTTATCTATGTATGGTGTTTGTTTTAGTGAAATTGTATGAAGTTTCCTATCTCTTTTCACTTTGATGCCTAGAAATGCGCCAACCTCGCCAAGATATGACATCTCAAACTCAGATTGTAGACCAGTCTTAATTTCATTCGTTTTGCCTACGCAATTGCTGGCTATCATCATATCATCCACGTATAGGATCAGGACTAGAAAGTTATCTGCTTCTCTCCATGTATAGAGACAGGGCTCGTTCGTATGTGACCGTAGTCCCAATTTAGATGCAGTCTCGCGAAACCGCTCATTCCATCTTTTTGGGCTGATCTTGAGTCCATAAAGGGCTTTTTTCAATTAACAAACCTGAGCTTTCTTAAAACTGTCACCATCAAGCAGGCCTTCAGGAATCTCCATGTATATCTGTTCTTTGATAGATTCATTTAAGAAAGCTGTCTTGACATCAAGTTGGCAAGTCTCCAGATTGTATCTATTTATTATTGATATTACTGATCTTACCAGGGCTAGCCCAGACACCGGGGCATAGGTTTATTGTAGATCGTACTTGTTCCTATCTTTAAAACCACAAATAACCAACCTCGCTTTGAACTTCGTGTTACCATCTTTATCTATTTTTCTCTCCAAAACCCACCTAGAGTCGATGATGTTGGGCTTGCCACCTTCAGCGTTCACGGTTGGTCTTTCTACAAGTTTCCACACTTAGTTTTTCCGCATTGATTCCAGTTCTTCATCAATTGCTCTGAGCCATTTATCGCGATCCGGAGATGCGACATCTTCTTTGTAGTTTGCGGGATCTTTGTTCAGTCCCGCAATCAGAGCATGTGACATTTCATCTTCGACTTCTGCGATCAAACAGTCAACATCGCCCTTCGATTGAAGCAGTTTATTCAACTTGTTTGTGTCGATGGCTCCTGAAAAGCTCGTATCATTTATTCTAGTGGGTTGCTTAGGGCTTTCTTGACCAAGATCTCCAACTTTCTTGGGCCGACCGCGCTTTCTCTTGACTACTGGTTCTCCCTCCGTTTCCAATGACTCTTTAGGGCTAGTCTTATCAAACTTAACGAACCATTCATCTTGTTTAATATCTGTCTTGTGGTTTCCCCAGTTTGCTATTTTGTCCTTTCCCCAGATGTCTCTGAACACGAGTCTTTCTTAGAATTTTACGTCTTGACTCTCATAAAGTTTTCCATCTTCAGGTCTTGAGAAAGAATAGCCAGTGGAGGTACAACCAACCAGCACGACTCGTATCCCTTGTGGACCGAATTTGGTTCCAGTGTTCCTTTGTATCTTGATAAAAGTGACGCAGCCAAATCTTCTTATTTGGGTTATGTCTATCTTCAGATTGGGCGCAAACTTTTCTAAAGGGGCTATCATATCGGTAGACCGGTGAGGTGTCCGATTGTAGGCATACACTGCACTGCCCAGGGCTAAGTCCCACATGTTTTCCCTGAGCCCAAAGTCGTACATGTAGGCTCGCACCTTGTTTTGCAAGGTACGATTAATCCGTTCTGAGACTCCATTGTGCTGAGGGGTGTCTGGATCGGCCAACTGAAGTTCTGCTCCCAACCTCTGGAGAACTTCTACCGTTTGGCCTCCTGTAAACTCCCTGCCTTGATCGTTGATCGGTTCGAAGATAGCATATCTTTGCATCAAAACCCAACAGGTTTCGTGCGCTTGTCACAAAGTTGTCCAAACAACGTCCTGCTTCACATTTTGTCTTCACTGGGTATGCCACAGTCAATCTTGAGTAGTCATCCGTGTAGACGATTATAAATTTATATCCTTTAGGATAAGTAGCTGGGCTGATCGGTCCCATTGTATCATCATGAACTATCTCGAGTGGTTTGGTTGCCCTATCTCTTTTAGTACTGAAAGGCAATCTCTTGATTTTAGCAACTTGGTACACCTCGCATGTTGTAATGAAGCTGTCGAAGACGGCCTTATTCAAATCTTTGTTGTCCGGATATTTTTTTTGCAGTGCCTTAAAATATTCTGCTGAGGCATGTCCGAATCTTACATGCCAGAGCATGGCTCTGTTATTTCTTTCAAATGTTCTGTACTTTTCTGTAAACGGGCTTTGAGCTTCTGGAATCTCACCAATCATAAGGTCATCACAATTATTGATTTTTCTATCTTTACCTGTTTTCTTAAACTCACTTTGATGAGAGCTGTGTAGACTAGCTCTTCCTGATTCATTATTTGAGATTCCAGGGCAGCTCCTATCATTAGTGCTAACTTGCTGAACCTTCTCTGTCTTTGCTTTCGGGGGATTTTCTACCATTAAGCAGTCCATAATTTCTTTGCACTTTTCATTATTACTTGTGCTCTGGCCATCTTGCAGTAGTTATACTATCCCGTAAGGGCTCTTGTAGACACCAGAAATTATAGTCTCATTAGAACGCGGATCAAATATATCTAGCTTTGTGTTATCGAGGTATATACTCATGCCCCTTTAAGCAAAACGGTGAAGCGACAGCAAGTTTCCAGCGAGTGCCTTAGCGCATACAACTTCATCTAGGACTATCTTGTTTTGGTTATTTTTACCCGAAACGCACCCTTCTCCCTCCGCTCTCAAGTCCGCGGAGGAATCTTTGTTCGCGCATTCAATCAATTTATTTTTACAGTCATTAAAATTTTTGAAATAGATTTTAGAATTAGCAAAGTGTTCTGTGGCGCCTGAATCTGCTACGAACTCAATTTTCTTGCAACCACTATCTCGTGCTTCCTCCGTGCGCGTAGAGAGCAAAGTTTCGGGGTTAACAGCAAACAAACCACTGCATGCATTAGACCTAGGTATTTCTACATTATTTTTACCTTCTTCGCCTTGTTTCTTGTTATCGACCTTGGCTTTCTTGTTGTTATGATTTGTATGCTGTTTTTCAGGTTTCCGTTTATTACTATCTTTAAAATTATTCTTATTGTTACCACCACCAGTGTTGCGTTTGAAATCTCAATCATTACTTTTGTTAGAATTACCTGTGCACCTCCCTATGTGGTCTCGCAAGTTCTGCACGAACTGTTGGCAGGTGTAGCACCACCTGAGGTTCTGCCCTTTTTTCGGGCAGTCCCTCTAATAGTGCCCGTTATCATTGCACTCGTAGCATAGAGTGCTGGCGGTGGCTGCGTTAGCAGCAGTTACGTTTGTGGCTGGTCGAGAGCCTGTCCCACCTCGGCTTGGCCCAGCACCGGTCCCACCTCGACTCGGTCCAGCGTTCGCCCCACCTCGGCTTACTCCAACACCCGTTGTTTGTCGTAGAAGTGACCCTTCTGCCTCCTGTTGCAGGATATATTGTCTTAAGTACTTAAAAGATAAGCCATCCTTGCTTTCAAACAGCCTGTTAAAATCGGCTATTTTTACGTCCGGTACTCCATCGATAATCGCATGATAGAAACTATCTCTTTTCTCATCTTCGGGGAAACTGTTAGTTTTACTAACTTATTCAAAATCTCTTACCAGTCCATCAAAAAATTTACAAAATTTAGTAGCACTTTGCTTTTTGGAGTCAAATCTAACGGAATGTATTTTGTTA
Organism: Copidosoma floridanum; assembly: GCF_036245765.1. NCBI lineage: Eukaryota > Metazoa > Arthropoda > Insecta > Hymenoptera > Encyrtidae > Copidosoma > Copidosoma floridanum. The sequence continues at coordinate 5,268,989 of NW_028321888.1, forward strand.
CGTATTTGATATGCGCTCATTTTTATGTCACCCCTTTTCATATCTTTAATTTTTTGTATCATTGTTGATGGATCAGTAATGTGATATACTTTGTTTTGGTTATCTAGGGACAACCTACCTAGTATTACGTTTAGGGCCTGTTCTTTATCTTCTTCCATTTTTTCTTGAGTGATATTCATCGTGGCTTCCAGTTTTGAATCAATTGTGTGAAGCAATTTTTTACTTTTTAGTTCTGACTGCAATTGTTTTAAGAATAATTCTAGTTTTGTTGCATTAGTGAGGGAATAATTAAAACACCCTAGGTTTTCTTTATTAATGACTTCTATCTTTAGACTATCATTAGGCACAGCGCGTTCAAACATTAGCGAATTATCAATGGAGTCGGAGTTTAGATTAATCAGTCGTTTACATAATTTAGGTCCTGGAGTAGATGTAGTAAATTTATTTACCTCTTGTATTCGACTCCTGGACAGTTCTCGCTCAAGAGCCTCCTTTTTTTTTTGTTGAGTGGCTAGACACTGCTCAAACTCAGCTCAAATCGTCTCTTGAGCCCTCCTATTTTCTTCTCTTTCCTTTTCCAGGGCCTTCTTATGTTGTGAGGCAACAACCTCAAACCTCATCGACATCCAGGAGCTCTGCTGATGCCTCTCCTGTTCTATCAGCTTCCTGATCTCCTCGATGTCTTTCTTTGAGGCTTCTAAAATTTCGTTTCGTGAGTTTATGATTTCTTTAGGTTTGATATTTTGACCGGTTCTTTTCATTAGTTCTTTCTTGAGTTCATGATTTGCATGCGCCATTTCCTTATGTAAGCTATCTAGCTCTTTCTTTAGGTTATCTTTCCTGTTTTGCAAAATTTTTAAATTGGCTATCAATCGAATCTAAATTTTTGCTTTTCAGATCTTTAACCTTGTCGTGAATTGAAGTGTCAGTAAAATTTTTTTTTCTATCTCTCAAATCTTTATTCTTATCTTTAGATAAGGTATTACTCGAATTCATTTTTCTTTCTCTCGAATTTTTATTCTTATCTTTAGATGAGGTATCAATCAAATTTATTTTTCTATCTTTAGGGCCTTTCCTTTGGATGCGCCGTTTAGGGACGAGTCGAATTTGCCCAGCATATTTTTCTATCAAGTTAAACAAATCTAACATATCTTGATTGTGATGTGCATCTCCTCCCATGTATGCAACAGTTTCATTATTTATGGAAAATATGGCCTGGTTGTTTTTACGAGTTACGACCACCTCGTCTAGTTCCCCTAGATCGTCTTCAATCTTTTTATATGCATCATTTATCATATTGATGGCATTTTGACCTATAATTAACGGGGAATAAATAGGCAAAAGTATTTTATATTATGTTTGCGTGCGCATTAGGCTATTAGTTTTCTTGTGGAAGTGACACGGAGATCGAGCGTGAGTAAATGCAAGGGAAAATGGCGCTAGCATCATGTGTGACATGCATAGAGACAGAGAACTAAAATGGCCGATTAACAGCATTTACTACGACGCGTGCCACCAGCCGTAGCGTGAGAGGACGCGCACACTCAGTTCGGCCGAACGCAAGCCATAACCAAGGCGCGCATCCCCTCCTCGCCTCGAGGCGTCCCTCTTGGCGATGACTGGCAGGTTTATCGAGAAACGCGCTTCCTTTGTCACGATGCGGGCCCCTCCCTCACATAAACAAACGCGTGCCGGCTCTCTCAAGTTCCGCGAATCTCCGTAAAAACAAAAGAAAGTCTTCTTATCAAGGGAACCTTAATCATGCAATCTTAAGTGAGCTGTCTTGCTCCATCTTAAGGCAAGACACAAATCTTTTAAGGGAAACTGTAAACGAACGTGGGTTAACGACAACAACACTTCACGTAATTACCGAGTCTTCAAAACAATATATATTTCTAGTACTTACTGCTGCTCACTCTTCTTAATGTCGACCTTTCTCATTGCTCCGCCCGAAGCTTCGAGAGTAGGGCCGACGTCCGCATCTCGAGGTGATTCGGCTGCTGTATCTCCATCCTGACTCTGCTCTGCTGCCTCCTGGGGCTGTCCCTCTGCTGCTTCGGTGGTAGTCGGGGTGAGAGGACTGCCAGGATCTTCCGTCTCACAGTGCTCGCTACCCGACACAGAGCTCCCGGTTGCTTCCGCCATTACGTTTACACGTGAAAAAGACAAGAGGAAAGCACACAGGGAACGCGCGATTAGCTCAAGCGCGGAGCGGAGAGAAGAAGAAAGAGAGAAAAACAAGACGTGATCGAGCAAATTCCACACCCACACTACCATTTACGGCCCATAACCTGTTGGCAGTATGGGTTTGAGCAGGTGACTTGGCAAATAAAAATACAACACTCGAAATATAGAATTAAACTTGGACACGTTTATTTACACTATCTTTAGGTTTAACTATCTTAACACTTTAGTATCTTAAGTATAGTAGCTAAACGAACAGAAAAGGTAGGATAAACTGTAAAGGAAATGCGAAGACAGAGTATGCGTGTGTTAACAGACTGGCTGACTGCGCGAGAGTGAATAAAACCGTAGTTACTTGACGCTGAAGTGCAGCGTCACTGCGTCTCGTCTTCTTGCTGTTGCGCATGCGTAATAATTCAGTTACGAGTGCCAACAGTACATCTAACAACAAAAAACTAACATTAAAATCTCCGCTTACCACTACAGGAATCTTATTATAATATTTCGGAAGTATTGCAAAACCCTCGTCTGTATACATTAATAGTTGTTTGTAAATAAATTTAATCATTTTGCTAACAGAAGTTTTAGGTGATGTATGAATATCTACAATAATTATCTCGTGGTCTCTTTGCATAAAGCATTTATATTGACAAATTTCTCCTATTGAAGTCTCACCAACATTAGTACTTGTTATATTTGAAATGCGAAAATTTTTCAACTGCTTAAATGTTTTTGCCGTTTGGTAACGCGTCACACGGTTACATATATTTTTTCGATATTTTATCTTGAAAATTTCTACTTGACCCGTCTAATTCTAGAGTCTTATTTTCCTTTTACATTATTGCGCCCGTTCAATGACGTCACTGGATTTATAATATTTTTCTGTTTTGTTTTATATGAATCATGTATTATCATCTACTATCCTAAGAAAACCAGTGAACAGTAGGTGTTAGGCACCCAAGTATAAAGTTATACTTCTATAAAACTATACGGCAAAAAATTTAATTACGAGTATAAAAATATCTTCTATGAAACAATAATCTATACGAAGGTGGTACAATTATTGTGGGAATGCGTATACCTACGTTGATTGGATATATTCTCAATTAATATTGAATAAGTTGAAAATTATGATCAATGTTCAATGGCACAATAGAATAAAAATAATATATAGGCTGGCCAGTACAAGATTAAGCTTTCATCGAATCTTATGATAGTTTCAAGACGACTTCCTACTGCCTACCATACACATGTAAGGAATATAGACTTCTTATTCTTATGTACGGTGTTGAAGCACACGTAGAAAGAGACAGATCATTGAGCGTGGGTATCTGTCTTTCTTGCATGATTGCTAACGGTGGGAAGATCAGACCAAGTCTGGCTGGTGTGACCTCCCTATCGTTGGAAATGTGCGAAAAAGACAGATACCCACGCTCAATGCTGTGTCTCTTACTACTTGTGCGTCAGCTCCGGTGCCGTACATAAGAACGAGTAGTCTACATTTCTTATGTCTATGCTACTTACGCTGATTGCATTTATAACGTCACGCTCACATCCATAACATACACTCATACACGTATTCCTAGTCTATATTTAATACCCAAAATATAATTGTACCTAGATAATTAAGACTAATCATCCTATAGTACTGCTGTCTTTAAAAGCATAGTAGTACATTCCATCGAATATACCTCCAGGACGTATATCACACATAGGTTTTTTTGACAGATATTATTAAAATATCAAAAGCACACCGTTCAGTTTACAAGTTATATTCGTTGCGCTACATTGGCATCAACATTATCTCTCTTACAATAGTCACGCTTTTCTTATGTCTACTATCTCTTTATGTGCAAAATTAAAACAAAGACTTTCGCCTGTATTAAGCTTATGATTATCTTTTTTAATCGCTAGCTTTTTTCACTGTATTATTCCACTGTACACGCCCAAAATGTTTGAGTCATTTAAATTCATCTGTTCTGCGCAACAGTCAGTCAGCTCACGGCCGCTGTTGAGAACGCTTCTCTCACAGTGAGCATTTATAAGTAATTTTCTGTTAAAAAATTTGTACATAGTTTTTAAGGAACGTGATGCTTTATCAACCTGCTGATCCCCATTTCTACTCGCGGCAATTGCCATCCCAGCATTACTTCCTGGCGCAAACATATACCAAAAATAGCATAAAAAGTGCCCATCAAAAATCGTAGCTCGTTTGACTGTACCATTATTTTATATATGTTTAATTTGAAGAAATCGCATTTTAACTTGTAACCTTGTTAGAAAATCACGTAAAATGGCATTTATATCATCTGCAGAAATCTCCCAATTTTTGGTACCAAAGATTACTTTTAGATAAACCTATCAAATTTTTAAATAAATCTCTAAATTGGATTTACAATAAATTTAGAAAGAGGGGATCAAGTGTGCGTTAAAGCATATATGTGAGTACATTCACATGAGAAAAACAATTTTCTAGCTTTGCTGCACACAAGCGTTCCTCTCACTTTTTCCAGCTTCTTATAACTCCTTTCCTTATCGTTACAGTATTTTCTCCAATCCTTCCTTTTAGTTAAATAATCAACCTTATCTGTTTCCCCTCTCCTCCATTTGTTGTATGCTGCTACAACCTTTCTTTTTTTTGCCCTACAGGACCTATCTTACCACTTTCTTTCGCCTACCTTCCACCTCCTCACTTTGATTACTTTTCTTATCACTGCTTTGCTTACGATTTCCTTTATGACTGACCACATTTTATCCACCGCCTCACCACACACCGCACTATTCTCTTTGCATAATACTTCTTCCGCCTGTCTAAATTTAACTATGTCCTCTTCTGCCCATTTATAAACTGATTTTTTTACTATTTCATCATCTTTTATTTCTACTATATTCTCCATACCATCCAGCTAATTCTAATGGTCAAACACAAGGGCATGTGGTCCGAGTCCGCCCTGCCCGTAATTTTAAAATCCCTTACCCATTCTAGTGTACGATCATTTACCAGTATATAGTCTATAACTGAATTCCCCTTTGCACCTACATAGGTAAATTCCCCCTCCTCATCCCCCTCTCCCCAACCATTTAGCATAACTAAACCTTTATTCTCTAATACCTCTATCATCTGTTTGCCCTCATTACTCACTATTATATCCGTACTCTTTCTACCTACTAACTCACCACTGTCCATTGCTACAAAACTACCTAGCTCGCCTATTCTTATATTGAAATCTCCCCCAATTATAACCTTCTCTTCTTCATTAAATACATGCTCATTCATGAAATCTAAAACTGCCCTCAAATCGCCAGAATTGTACACCGACCATACATTGATCCAACTGTTACCTATCTTTATTTTATACATTATAATATTATACTTTAGACTAATAGCGGAATCATTTTCATCGCCCAATACTGATTTTCTAATACCAATTATAAAACCGCCTTTAGCCCTCCCTTTTTTATTTATTCTTATAGCCGCACTCGGTTTCCACACAAAATCACTTGAAAGCTCACTTTTAAATTTTTCCCACTGTTTTTCTTCTATCCACGTTTCACACAAACTTATGCAATCAAAATCCTCTATAAAATTCCAAAAATCTCTGTCCTTTTTGAAAATACCCGCGCAATTCCAAAAAACAAATTTAACATAATTCACCGACACATGACCATACCGCTTTGCTTCACCAGACTTTAACCTTACCTCTTCATATATGCCGCTAATTTTTCTGGGCTCTACGCAAAAAGCTCTTTTACGCTCTCACTAAAACTGTGCCTGTCTTCATCCACCGGTCCTCCTCCCTTATAGACTTCCTGGTCCTTCAGACTGCTGTTGTCATCGCCGGTTCCTGCTGCCTTCTTTCGTCTGCTGAATATCACCTCTGCCTCTGTCGAACTCCACCACTTATACCACTTCCCTCCCAGCCAGAATCCTCCTAAACCGCCCCTGACACTCTTTCCCGCCGCTTGCTTACTTTTAACCCATGCATTAATTTTTTCTTGCCTCTTCCTGTCATTAAAACTCAGATCATTCTCAATAAAGTATTTGGATTCCTTCAGTTTAAATTTATTCTTCATTATCACGGAACTATCCTCCCAGCTGCCTAACTTTACAACGAAAACATTACCACTTCGCCAAACATTTATAATTTTGACATGCACGCCAAGCTTTTCCCAGAAGAACTTGTCTACGCCCACGCGAAAATCGCCATGCAACGCTACGCCTCTCAATATGACATTCTCCTGCTTTATTCTTTCGTCCTGCTGCTTAACAAGATTTTTAATCGCATTTACCTCGCGTTCGGATAAACAACTCCTATCTGCACTGGAGAGGGCATCCCCTCTAGCCGACAGTCCCGATCTACCACTACCGTTCAACGCGCTGTCTACCTCCTCCCCTGATGATATATTTACCACCTGCCCTACCTTATCGACCCCACTTTGAAATTTGTTTAATTTAGCTTTCACTTTACTAGTAAAATCCGACATTTCCTTCTCGAGTGACTCTACTTTTTCTTTTAATATCAATTCCAATGCCTTCACGTCGACCTTACTCTTCTCTAACGCCACGCTCTCCATCCTAACTTTTCTAAGCTCCGACTCTACCGTACACTTCAATTTACCTATCTCATCTGCCCTCGCCTCTCTCTCATTAGCTAACTTCTCTTCTATCTCTAACAGACTCTCCCTCAAAGCCATACAACCTGAACATTCTACGATTTTTTCTTTCGCATTAAATTTAACCATCTTTGCAATACTATCCTCGATTGTAGATTGCCCAACCCCACTCTGTCCTTTATTAATCACCGTACTTGATGCCAGCTTTGCATTCGTCCTCGTATACGGTGCACTGATCGTTCCGCTTCCACTCTTTGCTACTAGTACCCCTTTTACACTTCTCTCATTGCTTTTAACCGTGCAATCCTTTTTTTCGCCCTTCTCATTCTGTTTTCCTGACATATCTATCCTCTCGTAGCCCACCACCGGCTTGACCACGTGCGTTCGCGACACGCACAATCCCTCTTACTCCACCAACCTAACCTTTAAATCGCTAACCAATTTTTCCTCGTCTATACACACACAAAAAAAACGCTCGTAATACAAAAACTATTAGCATACTCGGACGCCCTGACCTCACTTTATCTAAAAAACCACTCGCACTCCGCTCGATTACAAATAAAATCCGCAAAATCACGCCAAACAGCAAGAGACGAGAACGCACGCGTCCATACACTCCCGCGGTCACTAACCAAGTCCTGCTTCAGCTGTTGTAGTTTTCCTCTCGATCAGTCTAGTGCTACAACAACACCTTGTGGTATCTGGGTGGTCATATTTGCTGGGAACTATAGTCAAGAAAGAGTTTAGTTCACTAGTCCTTTTTAGTATCATCGGATGTCGAACTGCGTTGCCAACAAACATATTACAATTTAACAATGTTGACAAGAATCAGCCCTATGGGCTCACAAAAGTTTTAACTATGCCTCTAGTCGCAAGAGGGCGAATTGAAAAGAAAACTTCATATGATTCTAATGTATACAATTTCAGGTGTCGAGAAACTGACGCAGAAAATCCATGGAGATTAAAACAGCAGCATCAAAATCGACTAATAAACAATCAATTACGTGAGAGATCAGCTTCCTATTCTAACCCTGACAGTAATCACTTAACTCTTCCAGATTTTTAAATAGGTAGTATAAAAAGTGTATGTATTATGGCGATAAAAAATGGAGAGTTGAAGCTCCGGGACTTCGTTGCTCTAGTTACAAAGTTTTAAGATTGAAAAAAACAGTCTTTCAATCATATATTTTTATGTTTTTTGTCAGTTTCAAATCTCTACAGCTTAAAGCAATAACCCTTTTATTTATTATAACTCAAAAAAGTGCAAATTTAAGGCCCTGCAGGGACAAAAATTATTTTATGGCGTAAGCAATGCACAGTACTTTCCAGAATACTACAGTGTTCCATTCAGTGAGTCTCGGGCGAAGCTGAAACAAATGGGCTGCTAATGGGTTAAGATTGTGCGTAATGTAAGGGGCGTAGACAGAGAACGGCCGTCAGAGCGAACAGACGTGTCTTATAATACGTAACGGTGAAATGTATCAAGAAGTTACTTATTATTTACAATATACTTATTAATTATTAACAAAGTGTAAGTGTAATAATTATTGCTCCTAATCCCATTACCTATCAATACATTACAATTGGCGACGAGGATGGCGGAATCAAGGGGAACTGGAAAAAGTTAATAAAACAGTGAGTGAAAAAGAAGGCTCATGTCGGATTCACATACTGATAGTGACAAAGATAGTGATCCTGTGGATATTCAAAAAGAAAAAAAAGGTTTAAGTTGGGTGTATAAGTTAAATAAAGAGGAACTAACAGTAGAACTAGAAAATCGTGGACTAGAATTAGTAGGCAGTGAAAAGTTTGAGACGCTACCTAAAATATTAGCAGAGTTGGTGAAAGAAGAATTAAGTGTAGAAGAAGAAAAAGAAAACAATAAGAACGCAGAAGCAGAGGACAAGCAAGCAGGGGTAACGAAAGAAGCATCAAGCGGTAGTGAAGAAGAAGAGGAAATGGCCGACAAGACGAAATTAGAGTTTTGTTTAAAAACCGACGATTGGGAAATTTTTACGGAGAGGCTAGAAGTTAATTTTGCAGCGAAAGATACTAAGGATAAAAAAAAGGGCCTCTTATTGTTGACGAGCTTAGACGAGGAAGCGTTTATGCTAGTAAGGAATTTATGCGCACCGGAAAAACCGAGTACGAAAACTTATGAAGAGTTAAAAAAAGTGTTATCAGATTATTTAAATCCAAAGCTTTCTGAAGTTATGGAACGTTGGAAGTTTAATCAGGCAAAACAAAAACAAGGAGAAAGTGTAGCTGAATATGCAGCGAGATTAAAAAGACTGGCCTTAAACTGCAACTTTAAAGAGTTAAAAACAGCTCTTAGAGATCAACTGGTATGTGGTATCAGAGATCAGGATATAAAAGTAAAATTATTCAAAGCAGAAAACCTGACATTTGATAAAGCCTTGTCAGAATCAATGTCACGGGAAATGGCAAAGATAAACGCGTTAGAAGCATCGAGAAAATTCGAAGGCAGTTCAAATGACAAAATTTTGGCTTTGAACACTAAACAGAAAAGAAGCTACGAAAGAGATAATACAAGTAGAAGTAAAGGTAGTACTGATTGAGAAAACATAAAGAGTGAGAAAGGTATATAGTGTTATTGTTGTGGTCGAGCAAATCACAAGGCTATTGACTGTAAACATAGGACAAAATCTTGCAACTATTGTAAGAGGAAGGGACATTTGGAAGTAGCGTGTTGGAGAAAAGCGGTGAACGAGAATTCATCGGTGAAGTTCATGGGAGAGGAAGCAACGTCAAGGCAGTCAGAGGGAGAGGATGACGACGTAACATATAACTTCTTACCCCTAAAGGTATATAGCAGCGATAATAGAGTTTTAAATTGTAAGCGGTTGGGTGGTAGTGCTAGGGAAGCGGAGCCGATGTTGTTAAAATTTAAGATTGAAAATAAAGATGTAGTTTTTGAAGTTGATACGATTACTTATGTTTCAGTGATTTCGGAGAAAACAAAGAATGAGTTATTTTAAAATTTTAAGTTGAGAAAATCGAATATTATTCTGCGCGCTTACGATGGAAATAATACGTTACACCCAGTAGGTACAATGGAAAATTTAGAAGGGCAGCTAAACGGAATTACTAGGAAATTAACTTGTGTAGTGTTACCGGGAAAAGGTCCGTCACTAGTAGGCCGACAATGGTTATCACAGTTCGGGCTGTGGCCACTTAAGTTTGTAAATAATAATGGGGAGAGTCGAAGCGTAATTAAGAAATTGAAAGTAGAGATAAGCGATGATTTACAGTTGGAATTTTCGAAGTTATTTTGTTCGGGACCGGGATTTTATACAAAAGGAGAGATGAAAATATACATAAAAGAGGAAGTAAAACCGATAGCTTTTAAAGCAAGGCATGTACCGTATGCGTTAAGAGAAAAAGTTGAAAAAGAACTTAATAATTTAATTAAACTAGGTCACTTAGAAAAGGTAGATTCCAGCGAATGGGTGACTCCAATTGTACCAATAATAAAAAGTAACGGCAATATACGAATTTGTGGAGATTTTAAGATTACTATAAATCCGTATATAATCGTAAACAAGCATCCATTACCGCACATAGATGATATTTTTAGAGTTTTGCAAGGCGGAAAAAAATTTTCTCAATTAGATTTAACGCACGCATACATGCAAATACCAGTGGAAAAAGAATTGAGACACTTGTTAACAATTATAACGCATTTAGGACTGTTTAGGTACACGAAACTCCCAGAAGGAATTTCGTAAGCCCTAGGAGAATTTCAAAGAATAATAGACGCGTGTTTACAACGTATTGAAGGAGCTGTAGCTTATATGGATAATATTTTCATAACGGGTAAAACTGATCAAGAAAACATAAGAACCTTAAAATTGGTTTGTAAACGTTTAGAAGAGCATGGGTTGAAGCTAAACAGAAATAAATGCGATATAATGAAAGAGTGGATAGAAACATTAGGATTCGTCATAGATAAGGACGGGTTGCATAAAGCTAAATCTAAGGTACAGGCAATGATAAAAGCCCCTAGGCCGGAAAATATTAAACAGTTAGAGTCTTTCCTGGGTTTGATTAATTTTTATAACCGATTTTTAAAGAACAGATCTGAAAATTTAAGACCACTGTATGAGTGCGCGAATAATAGTAAATTTGAATGGATAGCAGAATGTGAAAAAGCATTGAAATGGGTAAAAGCAGAGCTTATTTCTCCCCGAGTTTTAACGCATTATGATCCACAAGAAACAGTTGTACTTGCTTGCGATTCTTCGGAATATGGTCTGTCGGCAATATTATCGCATAGGTATAAAGATGGTAGCGAGAAGCCCATAGCTTATGCATAAAAAAAAATACCAAAAAAAGAAATTAATAGAGCAATAATAGACAAAGAAGCTAGTGCCATTGTATTTCGATTTAAAAAATTTTATGAATTCGTTTATGGTAAGGAGATACTATTGCGTACAGACCATAAACCATTGGAGTATATTTTAAGCCCAAACAGAGGTATTCCTTTAACAATTACAAGCAGATTGCAGAGATGGGCTTATTATCTGTCCGGGTTCAAATATAAAATAGAGTACATCAAATCCAAAGATAACGGAAATTGTGATGCCTTATCGAGACTGCCAGTAGACAACGATCTAGATATTTTCGAAACTGATTTTACACCATTATATTTTATAAAAAAAGAATTAAAAGTTCTAGATTACAAAAAAGTAGAGAAAGAAACGAAAAAAGATGAGACGCTTAAGAACATATTAAAATATTGTCTACTACGCTGGCCCGATCCGAGCAAAAATTTACCTGTAGATGAAAAAAATTTTTTTGAAAAAAAATCCGAATTAACATTAGAAAGTAACTGCATTTTGTGGGGTAACAGGATTGTGATTCCAAAAAATCTAAGAAATAAAATTTTAGATGCACTACATGCATCTCACTTGGGAGTGGTAAAAATTAAAATGTTGGCACGTTCTTATGTTTGGTGGCCAGCAATAGATCGAGATATAGAATTTTTAGTGAAAGAATGTAAAATTTGTCAAGAAGAAAGAAAAGAACCAGCGAAATCGCCACTAACTCCGTGGCCTTGGCCGGGAAAAGTATGGAGTAGAGTACATTATGATTTTTTGGGACCATTTTACGGTCACATGTTTTTAGTAATAGTAGATGCGTACTCAAAATGGCCGGATGTAGTCGATTTTGCAAAAAACACAAAGTCGCACAAACTTATCGAAGTGTGTAAACAAATATTTGCGGGGTATGGATTGCCGATTCACTTAGTAACAGACAATGGTAGGCAATTTGTGAGTGCTTAGTTTGAAAATTTTTTGAAAAGCATAGTTTTTTACTGCCATACCATAAAAGGCTACAAATGGAGCGGCTGAAAATTTCGTGAGGATTTTTAAAGGTAAAGTTGAAAAAATTATAAAAGGGGGAGAAGCGCTCGATGGCGCAATTAAGCTATTTTTATTTGATTATCGGGCAACGCCACATTGCACAACCGGTAAAAGCCCAGTTTTGCTATTTTACAAACGCGAATTAAGAACGCGATTCGATAACTTGAGACCGAATATAGGTGAAGTAGTCTTGAAAGCTCAGCAAGCGCAAATAGATGGTCGTAAAGGGCAGCGAAACGAAACGTTTACGGAAGGAGAAGAGGTGTTAATAAGAAGCTATAGCGAAGGGGGTCCGAAGCGAATAGAAGGTAAGGTTTCAAAAAAATTCTCAAAATCTACCTGCGAAGTCGAGCTCGCGTCGGGTCAGACATGCAAACGTCACGTTGATCAATTTATTAAACGACTACCCTTGCGACGTTCACCTAGATTTAAAAGGGGGAAGAATTGTGATGTATAAGAAATATGCGCGTATGGGTAAACACATTGTAGTGCGATTAAGTATGTGTAGCACTCTCAGCAGAGTGGGAAAGATTGTGCGTAATGTAAGGGGCGTAAACAGAGAACGGCCATCAGAGCGAACAGACGTGTCTTATAATACGTAACGGTGAAATGTATCAGGAAGTTACTTATTATTTACAATATACTTATTAATTATTAACAAAGTGTAAGTGTGATAATTATTGCTCCTAATCCCATTACCTATCAATACATTACAGGGTATAAATGCTTAGTTATGAAACTAGTAGAAGAACCCTATCTTACAGACAAGTGTGAAATTTTCATGCCATTACGTCCTAAATCAGAAGTAGTGAAACACTGCGAAATTATATTTCCACAGAAAATGAAAAGTCAATAGATTTACTTGTCAGCTAATAATTTAAGGTTTTTCTCGACACCTAATAAAGAAAATTTAAGTATTATTTTTCCTATCAAAGGGGATCGACAAGAAATAGTAGAAACTAGATGTCTTTTATGAATGAATAATGGGTGTGCCAAAAAAATACATCATCTTACCTTAACTAGTAATTATAAGATTATCACTCAGATACAACATACCTATCAGGTAGAACTGAACTTGAACTTGACTGTATTATATAAACCCTTAAGAGACACAAACGCCTTCCATAACGCTATAAAATCGATTTGACAACTGAATTTTAATGAACAAGCATGGAAAGATGAAAAACTAAAGGTACAAAACAAAATGAACCATATGAAGATAATTCAAACCCGCAAATCGGAGGAAATACAAACTTCTCTATTTATTTCAATACGTAATATCATTGTATTTATTATTATAACTGTAATCGTAATTATTCTCAGCAAAGCAAGAAGTTATTTTAAAAAGACTATGAAACGTAGTGTCTTGGAAAAATCAATAAAACTCTTAGTCGATTCACTGAATACATAACCTCGAGCAACTATAAAAGAAGAACCAAGAGAACACAAACCAACTGAACTGTATGTCAAAATACACCGCAAAATTTGGAAATTAACTTATAGATGTAAGTAATTTGATACTATATTTCCTTTTAGGCTTCATGTTAAGCTCATACTTCAACATAAAACTAACAATAATGATACAATTCAACATAGATTACCCTTAACACAAAGTTATTGAACAATAAGACAACAAAGGAAACATTCCAGAATTGCGCATTCTTCTGAATTAACACAGTTACTCACAACGAATTATACTTCTCATTTACATTAATGATTCACTCAATAAAGAACCTGACAAAAAACTTCATGAAAAACAAGAAATATAGTCACCTTTATTTTTTAAGATGAAATCCACCATTAGTCAAGCAGAAAAAATTGTTTCATAATTAATTGTCTTAAACTTCGCACAAGATGCATTTTTGTTTGTAGCATTTTAGTCAGTAGCTCGCCACTGTTTATCGAGTGTGGGTTGAAGACTCAATTCTTAGTTTATTTATTTTAAATGCAAAAAATGCTGTCGTAACATATCTATTATATTAAAATAACAAATATTAGTAAAATGACATTGTACAGAGTGTTTTCTTTGAATAAACAATTAATATTTGCAATACTACAATAGGTGCAATGATGAAGAATTTTATAGAGTTAAGGCTGTCAGATAAAAAAAAGAACTTTATTACACATATTTTATAAAACTTAAAACTTTATCTCTTTTCTTTTTTATAAACAATTTACCAGTGGCACTGTCTGCTAGTCCCGTGAGACTGCAGTTTACAACCTTCAGTTTTAAATTGAAGGCAGGGTTAAATGATATTCATAGTTTTTTGACATTTAGTTTGCAGAGATTGCATGAATCTCATTTTTAACAGCTTTATTTTTCATTAAATTTCTAGAGGTTTCGTGGTTAAATCCTAATTCCTAAAGCTACATACCACTTAAATTATCAGAAAAAAACTACGAAGCATAATTAAGGGAGTACAGATGTTTAAGAAATAAACCACGATCACAATAATTACACATGTTCACAATTTGAAATGGACACCTTGTGACAAGTAAATATTATTTTACTAAAACAATGGTAAATAGAGAAGCTTATAATGCAATTATCGGCAATCAATTATCTTTATTATGCTTAATGAACTAGAGTATGAATTATCAGTTCAAGAATTTAAATATGGTTTTTACTCTAACGGAATCGTCACTAAAATATGGTCTCAGTTTACTTCACTGAAGATCGTTTGAACGCTTCATTTATTTCTGTATGTGCTTGAGTTTAAATTTATGTAAAAATATGAAAAAAAGTGTTTAAACTCGATTAACATATACTCATAATATGTGAGCTTACTGCTATTAATATTTCAATCGGTAGAAATTTTCTCAAAAATGATTGACGTTAGAGACTAAGGCGATTAAGGACTGCGCCCAAGGCAAAAAACTTTTTTCTAATGTTTATGCAAAATTATAATTCTTTACATCAACACGTACTGATTAGCTATATTTTTTTCATAAGCCTGATCATTCGATCTGTACAAAAAATGAGTAATTAAATCGATAGCTCTATTTCGTTTTGAAATAAGTGACTTTCAAAGGGGAGTGTCATGATCTACTCTTTCTTTTGTGTATTTGAAAGTTATGAGAGTACAAAATCAATCTTCAAGTATTTAAGTATTTTATTAGAATTCATTGTGTGATTCCTTGCAAGATTTTAAAATTTGCATAGCTCTATTTATGTCCGTTCTTTAGATTTATGATTTTGGATAAAAGCAAATTCTGCCACTATGACCCCCCTACTACCTTCTACAGCCCTCCACTAACATTTTTCCACCCCCTCACAGCGCTCCCTCAAAATATAGTAAAATATATTAGAATTTTACGATATTTTTAATAGGTTAATTTTCAGAATTTCCTGCATAGCCTTCCACCAGCTACAAATACTCAGATTGTTTAATTGTTGAATGATTATTTTGTTATTGGATTAAGTTGGCATCCAGCATGAACCTCGAGAGGATACTACAATATGTACCAGCACCCATAGTGTCGATTAAGTGAAACTTGGGGTAAGCCAGTGGCATCAAATCTATGTAGTTTGTAGGTATTTTTAATTATCTAGGAAACTAATCTTTTATAATGATACGTAACGCGTGAATCGTCTTGTAAATTTAGTTATTAGTAAATACCTTTTATTCCATGCAAACCAGTGTTGCCGTTCTGGTATTATAGCTGTTTCAAGTTAAGATAAATTCCATCCGAATCTGTTCGTTGCGTCTGCGGAACCATGTATCTGGCAACATTGAAAGCAAAACACCGAGCAGACGAACAGTTTTAATACACTATGTATTATGTATACATTATACTTCTGCAGGTTCTTCAGACTTTCAACAGCTGTAATATTAAAAAGCCTGCTTAAGCTTTCATGAAATAAAAAGGTACTCACTTAAAATTGAACTTTCTACAACTTTGACGCTTTATGTCTCAACATCATATGCTTAACTTTAAAGATATTCAAAGGTTTCTATGAACTACGTTAATACGTCCCCCCTGCTCCTTCCAACTTTTTTCACGCACTTGGGTGTCACAGGTCATTCTCGATCTCAATATCTTGTTTGCTTAATTTTTTTTTAACATTCCTGAGGATTTTCAAACAAAGTCGAAGTCTACCAAATCTGATAAAATGATAAGAAACATATTTTTAAAGCCTATAATTTTCATTGGTTACAATTTTTGAAATGTCTTGCCCCTACAACATATGAAAAATGTATCACAATCGCGGGTGATTGTAACTTGATAAGTTCAATTAATACGAATGCCCCTTTTTTATTATTTTCCGACTTATATTTTTTTAATGATTAAGACTTTCTTTGACACTTACTACAGTTGTAATGAACAACCTCACAATCAATTTGAGTTTACATCAGTATGCACCAAAAAATATTTAATTTAGATTATCTTTTTGTCACATAAGGTATTGTATTAACTAAGACATAAATTATTTTACTTACGGAACATTGAACCATACTATTTTTCGAATCTTGGACTGATAAAAGTAAGAAACTTACTTAGGAATGATTATAAGTTCAGCATAACCTGTTAGTGATGCTTGGCGCGAACTTGTATGGTGGACGTATGCGGACCATAATATAAATTTTGGGTTTTTTGTGGGGACAAAAAAGGACTTATGCACATACCTGAATAACTCTACCATGTTAGTATATTTGTTAAAAACACGTTGTGTCTGCATACATCTCAAGAGGTTAATATAATACGAGGAACTTAATGTGTTTAATTAGTACCAAATTTAAATTACCGTTGGCTTGTTAGCTACGACTCAAGTTTCTCAGCTAAAATACGGCTATTAAGGTGAGATGTTGGTTCGAATCTTTCTTATTTCAGCTTAAAAAGTTTTTCAGAATTTTAATCTGAAAAAGGTTCCTGAGTTTTGGGGCTAGTCTTGACACTGGCTATTTTTAAAGAAAAGAGGTTTTTTTAATCACCATGAGAAACTTCTTCTCAAGCTTAAAGTCTGTTTTGGGTTATCGTAGGTTTAGTATTAGATAGTAGGTGTTGAACAGGAGATTTGTTATTTCAAGAATTAAGGAAGAAATGAGGGAGAATCGAAGGAATTATTGATCGTAAGATGAATAAGACGAATGGTAGAAGTTACAAAGATAACTATAAAAGAAGATATGATAATTATCTCTGACACCAAGTTCATTGATAACAAATCTTTTTGTTTACACAATTTTCATAAATGTCATGTCCTGTCATTTGAGACAGTATGTATTGACATCAAACAGCGTGGTAGTGCTATACGCAAGTTTTAGGATGGTGCAGCGCATTTAGTTTTGGTGATTTTCAAAGTAATACATTGTAATAACATTCCTATAGGTATGATGTGTTGAGATTATTCGACATTTGCAATGGGAAACTTTCACTTGAAGAAAAAAAAAAAAATCAAGTTAAAAGGCCTTCAAAATAGTTGATTAGGAAAGTTTTTTTTAGTAATCTCAGTTTCAGTTACTTTTTTTTTTTTTTTTTCCCTACGAGTTTTCGGATCTCCATAAATGCGCGTTTGCGGAATGATGATATTTAACGAAACCAAGAATTGAGACCCGAAGGTGATCACAAAATAATACCAGTCACAACTCTCGTAGGAATTGAAAAACTTTATGACTTGTTGAGATCTGAAGTATTATCGTCACATATTATTTTGGTAATAAGATTTATTGGTATTTACGAAGTGCCGTGTGGTCAATCAAGTCGTGCGGGAGCGTAATGAGGTAAGTTTGAAAAAGCAGACAAAGCCTCGGCGACCACGCTACTATTTACTTCAGATTTGTATACTCAAATTTTCAAATATTGATAAATAAGTATTTTTACCGGTATGCCTGATGTATTTTGGTTTAATTTAGTCTCTTGAATCCAACTTCACAGCTTTACCGAAAAACATAGGTCAGAAAGTTGTTATAACAATGAAAACGAAACATGTGTATCTCAAAATGCCCAAAACAAGATTTTTTTCAGGCTCAATCTACAGGAAATGGTCTTATCGTGAAGATATCTGCCAGACAAATCAAGCAGAGCTGCCAACAGTGTGATATCGGCTACAGGTATTTCCTAATGTCACAGTAGATACCACGCAGCATTGGGAGTTCTCAGTGGCTAAGATGGCAGAGCGCTTGCTTCCTGCCTAAAATGCTAGGGTTTAAGACTCTGCTCCCACACTACCTTCTGGATAACTCTGAGGTGTTTTTTATTTGACCTAATCACTAGGATAACATATGAATAGGCTACTGGTATACAGCATTTTACCATGGCATGCATATTTGCAGATAATAGTAAAAAAACAACGATGTTTCAGAAAAGGGGGCAGATAGATGACTCTCTTTGTGATGAATCGAAGTCGTATATGTATGAATGTACTTATGTTTATGTACCTATACCAAGCCATTTAAACAACGACAGACAGGACGTGGTGGTGCTATGGTAAGAACACTTACTCGGTGGATAATTTTTAACATAAATGAAAATTTAAACATTTAGAAAACATTATTATTCTATTGTCCTAACCCTAAATTTGGCGCTCTTTAAACGTGAGCACCTTAATTACAGTATTCCAATAAGCATTTGTTATCAATAAATTAATTAAATGATTGCCAGCAATAAATTACATAATTTTTTTAGTACTTCAGCTATTTAAAATAAATCGTGTAAAACAGCTTTGATAGTATCAACATAATCTGATCGATAAGATAGGAAACTCTTATTATTTCTCGGATTGCCCTGAATAACAAGCTGTAAACCAAATTTAACTCAGCAATTTGAGTAGTTCATAATTATACATTAATAATTAACTTTTTAAGTAAAGTAAAAAAAGAAATCATTTAATAAAGACAACTATTTTAAGTAACTTGTACATCGCTTTTTCGTACGTATCTTTGTAATAAATAATTATTTTTTTTGAGAATTCCTCAGTTACTAAATAACTGTCGTTTGGAATGTTTGCATTTCATCAAATTATAAAAGAGATAGTGGTAAAAGCCAGTTGAATGAATGACAAATTTGGGATTTCTTATGCGTATACATAATAAGTATTTTATCTAAAAATTTTGTTGAAACGAGTAATGTAATTTATGTAATAAGCTTGAAGAAAAAATTGCTAAGAATTATATAAAAATGTAGTTGAATAAAAAAAAAAAAAAAAGAAAAAAGCATTATAAATAAGAGTCCTGAAACTGTATTTTTTGAGAAAATCTATTTCGTTCGGTGAATTTATGAACTATTTGTACAAATGAACCTCTGCGCACATTCATACATTCAAAACATCTTCACATAAGCAGCTTAAAGTAGAAATTTAGTGGGACCATTGCAGATTACCGTATCTATGTTGTACAGACTTCGTTTTTATTCAGTACTTTCTAATATAAGCGATATCTAATGTTATAAGATTTTTTAAAACAAACATCAAAAAATGGTATTTTTCTAAAAAGTTGTAATATTCCCATGAAAATAGCTTTTTACAAAACTGAAATGTTAGGTAAGTTTGATGTGTTAAATTCATATTTTGTAAGGAATTTTTGCAGTCCTTGTACACTGGCAATAAATAGTCTTCTTTCTAAAGAATCTGAAGCCTTGAAAAGTTCTGAAATCTAAGTATAAAAACGGTCAAGTTTTTTTTTTTTTTGTGCAACATAGATTTTGTACGATACTTATATTATAATACTGCTTAGTACATGTACTGAAACAAAATTAAACTCAGTTATATTAGCTTTTGCCCTAGCATTTTTATATACTTTTAACATAGCAAAGCATGAATGTATTTAATGTGAGGTTTGCATGAAGTACAAGTCAAAAGTCAATATTATTTAGTTTGATTTTGTTGTAGTACAAGTATGAATCAGTATTATAATACGAGTATTATACAAAATATAAGTTGCACCATAAAAATTTTTACGGTTTTCATATTTTGATTTCAGAACTTTTCAAGGCTTCAGATTCGTTAGGAAAAATAATATTTATTTGCCAGTGTATAAAGACCTAAGAAATTTCTTACAAAACATGAACTCATCACATCAAACTTACCTAACTTTTCAGTTTTGTTAAAAGCTATTGTTAAGGGGATATTACTACCGCAACCTAAACTAATTGATATTATATAAAAAATAGTCTTAGTACAGTGCTACTTGTGTCAAGATTAAAATTTATTTATTACCCGAAAATCGTCTTCCGAAAAAATGGATGACCTTACACAGAAACAATACTTGCCTCAACTTTGCCAATCGTTTTTTCCAATAATTTATATTGGAAACTCAAGGTTCTGTAATTCTTGAATTAAATAACGAGGGAAAATTATCTTTTTTTCGTCAGAATTTGAAAACCACTTTGCTTTCCTAAAATTAATCTTATTTATAAATGCATCATCCTTAATCTTAAATAAGAATTTATAGACAAGATGCTTACAAAAGAAAGGTCTTCTTTTTCTCTTTGATTAAATCTGAAAAATTGCTGCAACTTTAGTTCCCAATATGAATTTATTTATATTATAAAGGTAAACCATTAGCAAATATTGCCACAAGCATGGTTTACGTGTGGGAGTGCTCATTTATGTTGGAAGCCAATTTCTGGATAGTAAATGAATTTCAACTCTGCCACAAATAGCACTGTATAACGACAACTGTTCACTTTCTATCTACTAGTTAAGATTGTGGCTGGTATATAGTACAGACTACGTGACTTAAACATTCTTAACTACCAACAAAACCCTTCATTAAAAGTAAATATGACAAAAATGTTGCGTATCTCAGTTAATCATTAGATTTTTCAATATCCGTGCGAGTTGCGGGTTGGATTATTTTTTTATCACCCTTGGCCCTCAAATCTTGGTCTTGGGGGCTTCTCTCCTAACAACTTGTAAATAAAATGTTAGTACAAATTTAGGATCACTAGTAATCAAAGTGCCTGATGTCTCAATGGCGAAATCTTGATAAAAATTAAATAGTTTATTTAATTACTTTTTACACTATTTTTTTTTGTTACTTTTTCGGGACTGGGCATAAGAGGCCAATAACCCTATAAAAAAAATAAGAGCTAAAGACTGCCCTGAAATCTCAGCTGAAACTCAATTAAATTAAAAATTATACAAAAAATAAAGAAACATTAAAAAAAAGGTGTTTTTTCAGTGTTTTGCACATTATGTATTTTATTTGGCAAAATTTTTAACTTATTATTGCATTATTATTAATATGTCACGTAAAAAAGAGATTTGCCTGAAATGTAAGTCTGTGATTTATGTATTTAAAGGTTAATTTTGTTGATTTCATCGTTAAATTTTTTTATTAGTATTTGAAAATTTAACGTTTTAAATTGGCATAATAACTATACAAACTTTACTACTTTATAATGCAAATGATTGATATCAAAATTTTCTAAAAATCGTAAAATAAGTAGTTTTTATAATAATTAGTTATATATAATTTCAACTCAAATAAGAAGAAAGACATGAAAAAAAAAAAAAAAAATAGTAACTTTTTAATTTTATTGTAATCGAAAAAATATGTATATGAATACTTATATTTGACTATAACCTTGAACTTGCATAACTTTTTACTTTTATTAAAAGGTAGGTTATTATGGTTTATTACGTTATTCTTAGTCTGAGTTTACATTAGTCAAAAATAATTTAATCGGGATTATTAAAGAGATTACGCGAGTGAGTTTTGATTGTTAAGAAATTCATGCTAAGTGCATCGGCCTTCGTGTTTGTAGACAAGTCAGTATTGTCAACTGTAATTTTTGTGTGACGTTCTAGCATGGCGGGTGTCATAGCATGTACGGCTGAGGCACTACTGTCGTGACAAAAAAACATAAAAACGCTTTAAAAAATGCCTTGACAAATCTTACTGAGTTGTGCACAGAAAATCACTTTAACGCCGTTATCACAGTTTCATCGAATAGTCTAGACATAAATTGGAAGGAGTTAATGATCAATTATCGTACTCTTCTTAGCCTAGAAGGTGATCTAAGCGAGCAAGCTTATATCACCATCGATGACTATGCAAAAACGAAAGAGTCTTATCTGACCGCCCTTGCCACCATACTGTCGCTTCTTGAGGACCATCTTGCACTTATTATTTTGATTGCCGCGTCGTCGTCTTGAGCTCCTTTAGCGCAAATGTCATCTTAACACTAGCTATCCGAGATCAATTTACTGATCTTCATGGGTGGCTGAAAGCTGTTGCCAGAATTTCGTGGCTTGTTTATTTCTGGTGCTTCGTCCAGCCCGTGATTTAACAACGTTTAAAAGTTGTTTTATTGAAAATTCAGTTTTGCCAGAGACGTGGCTAAGCTTGTCTGCTCAAGGATGACAAATTTTAACGGACTTGGGACGTGCTGAATGACGCATACAAGGTACCACGCGTACAAGTCAATGCAGTATTAAAAAGATTCGTTATGGTAAAGAATTTCAGTGGTGAGGGTGCGTCAGAGCTCTGTTAAATCCTTTTGATGGCCAAAAATTTTATCGGAAGCCTAACAAATCTTGAACGGCCAACAGTTTTAGATGACATCCTAGTACATATTTGTCATCAAAAATCAATTATTTGAGAACTACTTGGGCTCTCACATTGTTTTAACCCGTCGTTTCGGGAAGTCTGGTTTTGCATACATGGCTAACCACCACTCTTCCATACACGTTGACGCCTCCTCAAACATCTATGTAGCTGTATTATTTGCAAATTCGAATTCGTGCAAATGAACATCTCTCGCGCTAACATAAACTGCCTACAGCACAGATCACCATAGTAGAACTGATGGCCAGAAACATTGTGCTCGTGCACTGATCGACTAAGGATCACAGTAATTGTTCTTGTGTCAACGATTGGCCAACACTCTACAGTTTTCACACGATGTTTACCCTACAGCTGCCCGTAGTCGGAGCAGGATCACCGTCA
This sequence comes from Copidosoma floridanum, assembly GCF_036245765.1. Lineage (NCBI taxonomy): Eukaryota > Metazoa > Arthropoda > Insecta > Hymenoptera > Encyrtidae > Copidosoma > Copidosoma floridanum. The sequence goes on from NW_028321888.1 coordinate 5,292,063, forward strand.
AGTCTCGGTGCACATCATACTTTCATAACGTGTACGTGCTACTGCTCAAGACAGTCACGTTCTATCAGCCCCGAGTGCAACGGCCTACCCACAGCTGGCCTCATGTACGTGACCTGCAAATAGCTCACTGTCTGGATTCATTAGCTAGTGAGCCTAATAAAGTGCTACTAGGCGCTGCAGTGTACACCAAAATCCTACGACCATGTCTTCGTCAGTCGGGCCACTTTAGCTGCCATCAATACAGTTACTCATATTGCCCTTATACCCATGTAAGCCTTCTTGTCCAATACCTCTCTTATTTTCCCCTATGGTCTTCCTGTAGCCCTCCAGAGCCACCAAAACATAAGATTAATATGTGTTGTTTTGTCCGTGCTAAAAATTTACCTCCCACCCCACCCCCACACCTCCTACGGCACCCCTGATTTTACTCGTAGCACCTCATGTTTCCACTCGCTGACGAAAATCAATAAGTTACATAATTATTACATCTTGTTGTATAACTAACATACATACCTTATCACCCTTGTTAATCTTCTTTCGACCTCCCTGGATTTCCTTACAATATTCGATCTTTTATGTGTTCTTGGAAGGGCTGTTTCCGTTGTAAGCCAAGCCCAGAGCACGTCGAAAACAGATTTTGAAAAAGGATAAACAAGATATTTAAAAGTTGAAATTAAAAGTGTCATTTATTTATAATTAATTGGTATGTGTACATTTGCTAATTGAGTGGAGCGTTCAGCTCAGCAGCGGCGCTGACTTAGACTGACTGTTCCACGCAGAGCACTTTATACATATAAAATTTTATGCGAATGTTTAAGAAGCCTTAGTTTTAAGTAATATTATAGATTAGATAAGAATAGTTCATTTAGTCTCTGCAGATGACGGCTGTTATAAAGTTGGTTCCCAAAATCAGAAAAACAATGCAATTGGTTCCTGGCTCATAAAGATGCTTACTGGAGTTGGTTCCCGGATGTTTGAGAAGTATACTGGAATTGGTATCCAATACATAAAATCGTACAAAGAATTAAAAGAACATTTTGAACTTAAAATTCTCGCGAAAATAGGTGGACACTGTTCTCATGCTCATGATGATAATTGATCTATGTAATAATTGATCTTGTAAGGAACTGTATAGGTACATAGTATATAAAGCTTGACTAAAAGTAAACACGTGGTCGTTGATCTTGTAAGGAACTGTATAGTTATTGAGTGTACATAGTATATAAAGCTCGACTAAAAGTATATTCATAGAAGACAAACGGCACTTGCAGCTGATCATATTCTATTCTGGGCTGTCGACGTATGAAGAAGTGTTTCTTTTATAATTTTCAGCGTAAGTTTATTGACATTCTGTTCATTTCATATAACATTGTGTTTATCTGCATTGTACAAAAATACTCGTGTTATTTTAGCATGTGAAGAAGCAGCTGTAGTATTTGATTAGTTTACAAGTAATTTTGTTATTGTGTGAAATGGAAGTACATCTAAGTGAAAAAAGAAAAATAATTTTGCGTGTCAATAAGTATAAATTTGGATTTCAAAAAAGTTTTTAAAACGGCCTAGAACGTTGGACGTGCACATTCATGATTTCAAACAAAGCATTCATATTGCTATTAAACAAGTGTTGCCAGCAACCAATATTAGAGGGTGCAGGTTTCATTTAGGTCAAAGTTGGTGGCAAAAAATCCAGGAACTTGGGTTATGTCGTGATTATAAGACGAAAGAGTCTGAGATAGGCCAACTTAAAAAAAATTTTTTTGGATTATCTTTTTTGCACCCTGGCAGTGTTGACGACTGTTTTACTGAGGACTTCATGGCTATAATGTCAAACGACTCAAGAGTTGAAAATTTTTGCGACTACATACTTCAGAATAACGTTGCCACTGAATCACTTTTTCCACCAACAGTTTGGTCTCAATTTTCGTCATCACTTAGTAGAACTACAAACAGCTGTGAATCTTTCCATTCGCATTTCAATGAAATGTTTCATAGATCGCAACCAAATGTATTTTTGTTTGTTGAAGCGCTCAAGGCTATTCAGTATGAAGTGTACATTAAGATTCGCAGTACCAAAGACAAATCAAAAGAAACAAGGGACAAAGAAGACTTTCTAAGGATTAATGTGCTATTGCTAAAAACCGGATCTATATCTCGTTTTACATTCGTATAAACCGTATCAAAAAAGTTTTTACCAGTCGAAATATGTAAATAATTCTACGATTTAACCTGTGCACCCATAGCCGTCAAAATTTTTTTAAACACGCCAGCGTCAAAACGGCAAAAAGCTTTAAGAAAGTGTGACGGAAAAAGTATTGAACATATTAGTATGACAGACATTACACATCATTTTTATTGACGGGAACCAACTCCAGTATGAATTCTAATGAGCCGAGAACCAACTCCATAATGATTAGATCTGGAGAAATGCACCAGGAACCAATTCAGGATCGCCGCAGATAACCTATTAAGAGATTATAAACAATAAATCTCCTTTGAAATATAAATGTATAAATGTATCACAGTCTCTAGAGTGTTGTTTTAATCCAAGTAACGTAATGTATGAAAAATAAACAAGTAAATTCCAATAAATAACAATCATTTAAGTATCCAAGAAATTTCGCCTAGCAATTAAAAAAAACAATGAATTTTACGGCACATTTTAGCAGAAGTTTACTTTAAACTGAACATTATATTTTTTATACATAGTTTTAAACGCTTTACAAATCTTGTGGTATGATTCGTACCATGAGAAATTGTTTAATCAATATTTATTTGTATTGATTTATGTTTACAATAAAATCTTTATAAATACTTTGATGAATGTAAGTCTTTGAAATTAACCCTGAAGAAAAGTTTTTTCACACATTTTATTTTAAATTTCAAAAAGATAAATCGTATTTTGGCACTTTTACACATTTAAAAAAATTTTAATGTTTTGAAAATATGAATGTCACATATCTTATAAATTATTTTACTAATAAATAAAGCAGAGTCTCCAAATTGTTGTAATTGCTATCTTCGAAATGATAAAAAATTTGCATACCGTATCTTAAAACTTCCTAGATGGTTTTTGCATAGTTTAAAAAGTTGTTTTAAAAAAATTAATGTTAGCAGTAAATGAGCTCAAAGGTTTGCAAAAAATGCAAAGCATATCAAGCCAAAAATACATATTGCGTTTCTCAACTTTAGAATGGGCTAGAGCAATTCCAGAAGCGAAAAAATTTTTTGCCCGTTTTTTGCTCAAACCATGTGCCATTTACTATTTTATAGCTGATCTTTTAAGGACTCAAAAGCAATCAAAAAGACCCTTTTTGCGAGTATCAAACCAGCAGTACATGTCGTGTTTCTTGACTTTGGAACGAGCTAGAGTAAATCTGCAAGCAACAAAATTTGTTGCTCGTTTGTTGATCAAACCATATGCCATTAACTATTTCGTCACTGATCTTTTAACGACCCAAATTTAAAAGGGCCCTTTTTGCAAATATCTAACGATGTGATCTGTATGGAATTTGGCACTGTATAAATGCCTCATAGGGCATCGGACTATGCTAAATTTCAGTGAGTCCAATGCTTTTTTAAAGAAAAATAGACTACTGACTACTGGCTTATATTTGATTAGTCATTGCCATCAAAAGTTTTGAATGTATTTATTTATCTTAAAATGTATGATGTTATTGATTAAGACACATAATGTAGTTTAATGCGGAAAAATTTTAAAAATAAAATTTTGAAAAAACATAGCTAAAAAATAAATTAAATGAGTAGGCAATATACTTACATGGAGATAAAAAAATGGTTGAAAGTTATTTACTTAATTAAATTATAAAAAACATTAGGATTTCATGAAATTTTGGGGGTTGGCCCCTGATGCTCGTAGGGGGTAGAGTCCTGTAGTTGTATATAAAATTTGAAGGAAAGGTGAACTCCAGGTGATTTTATTTTGTGTATCACAAATATATTGGATGATTGTAGTTTATTTTATAAAAAACTTTAAGAGTGCCTATGAAAAAAAAAATTATTTATTAAGTGTAGTAGATCCTACTACAACTTATGCTTTTACATAAGAGAAACATATAAAAGGATACAACTATTTTAAATGAAGCTAAAACTCGTTGCTCTGCCGCATTAAAAGTTCTTAAAAAAAAATTTTTCCAAAGTTGAATTAAATAAGCTTGATTGAGCTTAAGTCCTTTTCATTTATACGTCCAATTACAGCAAATGTAATAAAATTACATTACAGATGTAAAATACGAATTGGTAATGAAAAAGCTGCAAGTATTAATTGGTTAAGCGATTTTTAAAGTAAAATGATCCTGCAAGAATTTTGCTTTTACACGTCAAGTGTGCAATATCTGATCAATTTTCGTGTGGCACCATAGTTACAAACAATGATCTGTTTATAGTAATCATGTTGCGGTTATAAGGAAATGGTAATTTTCGTACCTGGTGGTGCGTCTCCAGGACAACCTTTAAGCCCGAGGGATTTGTGAAGCAGGATCTGAGGGAATCTTTGTGCTTGTCCTGGTTGGATGTGCACCAGTTGTGAACTTTATTTTTCCTTCTAGAAGCGCAGTAAACGTCCAAATGTTTGAAAAAAGGCCCAAAGAAAAAATAAAATTTTTACAAAGCCTAAAAATAAAAATTTGAGAGTCCTTCGAGAGTTTTTCGTAACATTCGCAGATGTGCATATAGCAACGAATTTCTGCGGCTCTTTTCAACAAGTTTGTGAAACCACCTATCTTCGTGTTATCAATTGTCATGAAATTGAACTAAAATATTAAACAGTTCTTTAGTAAATATGGCCTGTCAGACTTGTAAAACATGACGGTTCCCAATTATTCATGGATGTGTAAGGATCAAATAATTAACAAAAAAAATTTTATAGTTCTTTGCAACAGTTTTGTGCCTCTTAGAAAATGGATGTAGTTCATTATGCCTACTATCCAAATATAATCCATTTATGTTTGAGATAACATAGGGCTGTTGAAAAATAAATACTTTTTTCGAAGTTTTGGTATCTGCGTAAGAAAAATGTCATCATAATATGAAATTTGCTGCAACCTACCGGCCAGGAATAAAAATAAGGTAAAAGTATCATTTTCGACTTAGACTTTAATTTCATGTTACAGTAGGAAAACAGCATCTATTTCAATAACTGGTAAACATGAAAAGTATTTATCTAATATAATTTATATAATACTTTCTAGACCCAAAAAAAATTATTGACAGTTTGTCGATCAAGAGAAGAAATTGCTTTTAATGATGAGAATAAATCACATTGAAAATAATGTAAAAGTTTATAGGCCATGTAAAGAGTGATTTTAAAGGAGTTGGTTTAAAACAAATGTTTCGTAAGGTACAAACTTCTACTACAAATCAAACGGTATAATTTTTTTCTGCGGTTGCTTAAGACTTTTTAATTCTGAGTCCTCAAAAGATCAGTGACAAAGTATTAAATGGCACATTGTTTAAGCAACAAACGAGCAATACATTTTTTCCCTTGCGGATTTTCTCTAGCCCATTCTGAAGTCGAGATACGTAGTTTGTGCTGCTGGCTTGATATCAAGCTAGGAAAACTTCTTATATCTTCATTCTGTAAATAGCAATATGTTGAAATGTGAAATTTCACGACTTTTTTGCTGAAAATTCCTTGTATGATACCGAAATATCAAGCTGCACGAAAAGATAGGTTTAAAGCAAAATTCTAACACAGCCGAAAGATTGCCTATTTTAGATGTATTTAAAAATAGTGTGTACAAAAAATTTCAAAAATTACAAAGGCCATTCGTCGAGAAAATTGGTGCCAGCTGTAACATTGCTATGGTATAATTTATTGGATACAATTTAGATTTCTCTATATCAATCCATGCACAGTGCAATTCTCTTAATTGTAGTTATTATTAAGCAGAGGGAGCAGAGAATATAGAAATTTTTCCAAAAGGCTTTGTTATGATTTATTAATAGAGTGAATTTCGTTTGGAGAATAAATTGAATCTTTATTTTGTACTTGTACTTGTGCATTTCAAAAACAAATACTTTTTTTCTATTTACGAGTCTATGATTGATTGTGTGTCTGTAAATGAGAACACTTTATTTTAAAATAAATTACAATGCTCATGTAACAACTAAACAATTACACTTCTCAGTTTTTTAAGCTATTGTAAGATGTACGTATATTTTTCGTACACATATTGAAAGAAATTATATGCATAATTTGCATAAGACAATTCTCGCACTTGTATAATTGACTCTAGCCAAGACCAATGCAAGAAAATCTTGATATTTTTAACATTAACAATGCCACGTACATGTGTGAACGGTTGGTCCTCATTTTAAAAACTCAGGACACTTTTGCCAGGTGGTCATTACTTGAATAATAAATTGTCTTATCTACTCTTGATACATAACAAAAAGTTATACATTGTACAAAATTAATAGAGTTATCATGACTTGAGAATTGGCAATAAAATTTACATTGAGCTCACTTTTCAGTGACAATTTATGGCCCCAATCCTGTGCTGCTATATACTTTTTTTCGGAGATACACACTTTTGGCCAGCTAGCTTGATGTGCCGATCGGCAAAAATCATGTCGTGGTTTCCTAGGGACGGCAACAAATTCGGCATTAGGGTTATCTTTTAGCAACAAACAAGTGACAAATTATGGCCTTAATCCCGTTCTGCTATCCCCTTTTTATCTGGAAATACGCACTTGTGGCCAGCTAGCGTAACGTGAAGCTAGCATTTTCATGAATATTAATAGAGCGTAATGAGTGACAACATCGTTTTGTCGTAACAAATTAACGATAAATAATAGACCTGACTCTGATTGTTGCATAAGGTTTTGGCCAGCAAGCTTGAAATACCTGCCTTGTGGCAAAATTGACGTATTCTAACAGACCAGGTAAATGATTTGTAAGAAACTCTAAGTAGGTCCGTCCAGTAATTTTAGTCCAATAATTCATTAAAAAAGTAGGATCCAATCAAATTACTTTTGACTATTCCACACTACACCATTACCTTCCATCGTCTTTGATAATCCACAGGTTTGTACCAGTGAGGATTCTCATCTGACCAATTGTGACTGTTAAATCTATTGAGCTGTCCATCACGATAAAATTAAGCTTCATCAGAGATAAGTACGGATCTGAAGAACTAGGACTTATCTTAAATGATACGTAAAACCCATTTACAAAAATTTACACACGTTTTTATTTGCTGCAGTAATAAATATTGCGTAAGGGTAATGTGATAGGGGTGATAATAAAAGGCTCTCAAAATTCTAGAAGCTGTACTTTTTGGTACACTAAGTTCTCTTTCGATTTGTTAAGTACTGATATGAGGGCCAAGATGAACATAAAAAATGCTATAATACTTAAAAATTAATATTAAAAGCGTGAGGGGCTTAAAAACTTCAAGTTCTAAGGTAATAAACACCGACTTCAGTAGATGTTTGTTAAAGAAGGGCAATATTTAATGCAAAATAAATCATGAATTCGGAGTCTACAGTATAATAGTTTATGATTTACTAGCAGAAAATGTGCTCATGCAGGTTTCTAATAAGGGGCAGATTTTAAAAATATGTGTGGCCTTAAATTGATTATTTTTTTACTTCGCGCAAAGACATCATGCATTTAAACGAAATTTTAGTCTGAAATGTTCAGGCGCGTCGTTTCATATTTTTTTTAGATATGAAGTTCTCCAAGCGCCCGAAGTCGAGTAACCTTGTAAAGTTAAATTCACAAGGCCAAAAATCGAGTAGCCATGTAATCTCAATTTCCAAGCGTCTAGAACCCTAAGAATTGGAACTCTTTCTTATGTCGTCCAGTGCTTTAAATTTAGCTTTTAGATTTAGCTTTTTAGAAGTTTAGATCTTAAACACTTAGCACTTAAAATTACAGGTTTTTTCGGTTTTGATGTTGACTAAAAGACTAAGTTAACTAAAGACGGCCACTATTAAACCAAGTCAGTCATTTACTGGCAGTCGTCACGAGCGGAGTTGTTCTTCGCAAAGGCTGGGAACCCCAGTGACCGACGATCCTATATTACCCTCTCGACTTTAAGCATTCAACCGGGAATCACCGATCCTCTCCAAGGTCTGCGCTGGGCGAACCTAACACCTATGAAGGGAAAAAAAACTTAGCCAACGGGACAGTCTCCAACGGAAAAGCACCACGAACCAATCTCCGCATGTTCGATTACCAAAATAACTGAGTCTGCAAAAAAAAGTGCTTTAGACACCAACGTCTTCGACGTTATACCAGGAGACGTTGGGAAATATCTCTGCAACTAGCTCCAAAGCTTCGGACTTAGTAATTTTTCTCCCGATCAGTCTGGGGCTTCAGCAGCAGGCCAGAAAAGATCACTCTGAGGTATCCAGGCCGTCATAATTGCTGTAAACTTTGTTCAAGAAAGAGTTTACTTAAGAAGCTCACCAATCTTTTTTAGGGCCATTGGACGTCGAATTACCTTGCCAACATATACTTTAGAACTTAACAAAGTTGACAGAAAACAGCCTTTAGGGGTCACAAAAGTCTTAAGCATGCAAAAAGTCACAACAGAGTGAATTGAAAGAAAAACTTTAAATGTATCTTATAAATACAATTTCAGGCTTCAAGAAACTGACGCAGAAAATTTATCGAGATTGATTCGCGATCGAACAGCAGCTTCAAAATCGACAAATAAAGAATCCATTATGTGAGAGATCATCTTTTCATTGTACCCTCACAGTAATCCCTGAAATCTTTAATGATCTAAATTCAGATTTTTAAAGAAGTAGAAAATTTATTTGTGTTTTTGTGACGGTAAAAAATGTAGAGCTTATGCTCCAGGACTGCGTTGCTCTGGTAATAAAGTTGTGAGATAAGAGAAAAAATTTTTTTTTTTAATATATATTTTTTGGGAGTTTTAAATCTTAACAGCTTTAAAAAATAGCCCTTTTTGTAGATTTTCATAGACGGAAAAAACTGCAAATCAGCGGCCCTTTAATGCCAACGATTATTTTATGGCACAAGAAATGCTAAGCATATTTCAGCATAGTTATATATATATATTTTTTTTACGCTTATTATTTGACCAAATAAACTGTATGGATTCCGAACAAATATGTTTTTAATAAGAAGATTTTTTTTCTGAGAAGAGTCAGGAACAGATGTAAAATTTCTAACTGGAAACGTTTTACATTACATGTTAACACACGACGGTGTTCTATTTAGTAAGTCTCGAGGGAAGCCGAGACGGAAGGGGCTACTAGTATATTTATACACATCTATGTGTACGTGCATGTGTACACGTATACGCATACGTATACAAATAGATACAGTTACTATGATATGTATACAAAGATGTATGTATATGTACGTATATATACGTAGAAACACATAAATACATATATTTACATACTTACATACACATGTAGATCAATCGACACATGTATACTCTACAGTACACGCTACATCCCTTTATAGATACATACACATCTACACGCTCAAACGTTCACAGTCAAAAGGTCTTTTTGTCTTCCTTGCTCTCCTCGGCTTATCTTGCCATATTTCCTTAAGCCCTCTCACGCCCTTCCCCAACAGCGCTATAAAGTACGCGTGGAGTGAAAGATCTTACAGTTATTCGTTACGTTGGTTTTTTCGTGTTAAGTCCACTTTTCCGAGCTGAAGTTAGAGGTACAGCTTTAAAAAGCGTTCTAAACGCTGACATCTCTAGCATAATACCAAGACACGTTCGGCGAAAGCACAACCAGCCCTAATGCTTTACAGAGGTGTGGCCCATTTTTTAACTAACCTGGCGCTACCAAAGCCTTGTTTACGTAGCAGGCCAAATAAAGTGGCAGATCTATGCCACTGACAGAACGTCAGTTCTGGTTTGCACCTCATCGATCCGCAGCTGACTTTCCATTGCTGAACTGAATAAAGACTGATAAAAAATATCACCATTAGGGTCATCATAAATCTAAACGTTCCTTCAACCACCATTAATATCACTAGTTTAGGGCTATATAAAGTTGAATTACCTCGCTTGCCAATATATTTTTTTCAACTACTTTAGGCAAATATTATTGCATATATTTTGAAGCAAATTTTAATAATGATTTGTTCACCAGTAGACTGGTATATATAAAGCTGTACCCTTTCAAACCAAGTCATTCATTTATTGACAGACGTCATAAATGGAGCTGTTAGACGTGAGGCTAAAAACTCTGGCCATTGACGGCCCCATTCTATCTCGTATTTTCCGATCCTTTTCGAAATCTGCGCTCAGCGAATCAAATAGCAAAGCGATAAAAAACGAACAAACTTGATCTAACAGGAAAGTTTTTAACAAGCTAATGACATAAACCGATCTTCCCCTTGGATCGCTAAAACGAATGAGTTCCACGAAAGGAAAAAGTGCTTTAAATTCTAACGTCTCCGACGTAACACCAGGAGACGTTGGAAAAAAACACTATGACTAGCTCCAACGTTTTAAAGCAGCATTTTTTCCTTCTGACTAGTGTGGTGCTATAAATGTAGGCCAAAAAAGACAACGTTGAGGCATCAAGGTAGTCACATTTGGTGAAAACTTCAGTTAAAAAAGGGTTTTGTTCACCGGTAATTTTTAAGACCACAAAACGTTGTACTACTTTGCCAACAATAAGTTATATTTAGTTGGCAAAAAAAGCCATTTTTGTTAACAAAAACTTTTAGTAATGCCTAGAGTTGCAAGACAGTGAGTTGGAAAGAAAACTTTCAAAGCTTTAAATGTATAATAGGTGTTGAGAAACTGACGCAGGGCATACATTAAGATTGAAATAGTAGCATTAAAACCGATGAGTAAATAATCTATTTCGTGACACATTAGCTTTCTATTACAACCCTGACATTGTTTGCTTCAATCTCTCAGCTGTTCAAATAGGTGGAATGATACGTAGGTATTTAGTGTGGTGCTAAAAAATGGATAGATACGTCTCAAGGGCTTTGTTGCTTTGATGGTATAGTTTTATGATTAAAAAAAAAAATTTTGTAGTATATTATTATCAGTCCTCAAACTTTACAGTTTTGAACAGCCTTTTTTATATATTATAACGTAAGTAGTGTAATGTGTGACTCAACGGCTCTTTTTAGGGCCAACAAGTGTTTCGTAGCGTAAGGAATGTACGGTACTTTTTAACACCATTACACTTTCTTACAGCTTATTATTCGACCACAACTGCATGGATCCTAAACAAAAAATTTTTATTAGAATGTTGTTTATTCCGAGATAGGTAACGAATGTTTTAAATACACTGCTAATTTATCAAAACCTTGTCTTTGGGATATGCTATCTTAACAGACTCTCAAAGTTCATCGTTAGATTAAAAAAAAGTAGCAATATTTTTAAGTTACTATGTAGATGCTGCTGTGTACACTTTTTTTAAAAAATAGTTATCCTATATCTGAAACATCTAATTAAATGTAACCGTACATAGTCTCATGCCCTAATAGTTGTTTAATAAGCTTATTAAACATCATACGTACTTAGATTATAGTTACGAATAAATGAAATAACTAAAGTCAAAATGTATTCTATGATTTATCTTTGTATGCTGAGGGCTAGTGTGTAGAGCACGCAAGGAGTGGAGCCCCGCTAGTGCATATATATATATATATATATATATATATATATACTATCGGGGCTACGCCTTCCTGCACGCTCCATGCTCTAACTCCCTACGTTAAAATTAATTAGTAAAATTGAAAAGTTTGTCATTTATTTATTTTTTATTTTTTACAATTTTTCATCAAAAAATAAGCTCATAATAAATATTAACGCGTTGAATTTAAAGATAAAATATTAAAACATGATGATTATTATAATTTTAGCAATACTTCAGACAAATCAATTATTTATTATAAGCTGGTCTTAGCGTTCTCTGCACGTCATTGCCATCGTCAAAGAGTTATGAGAAGTAAATTATAAATACTATATGTACTATATCAAAGGATTTAAAGGTAATGTTGTTGGATATACTTTTGAGACTTTTCACTTTATCAACTACCTTTGTTTGAGAAGTTTTTGTTAATAATTAAATTTATTTTTATTTAGTCAGAAACTTATGGAATATAAGAAATTTAAACTGTGGTTTTTTGTACAGTGGAGGTGAGGTGTTGACAAATATAAAAAATAACAGATATCCAAGAAAAATTCTAACTTTTTCTTGAAGGGGGTGGCGAATCCTCCTGTCCCTATCATTTAGTAATCTCACGAAAAATCATAAGTTTATTTAGGGAGTGTGAAGGGGCTGTGGGGTAATTATTTTATAATAACCCTATGATAAAGTATGTTTATGATACATTCTAAGTTTTTGTAGAAATATGTAAGGGAAGGAAGTGGAGTTGGAAAATTACTCCATATCTACACTTTTTTAACATGTTTTTTTAAGAACAGGCTTATTATAATATTTTTTCTTGTATTGTGGGGGGGGGGGTTTGAAGAGAAGCTGTGGAGGGGCTGTAGAGGGACCATAGGGGATGTTAGGGGATGTGTAGACAGCCCCACTAAAATTATTATATAACATAGGAAGATATATATATATATATATTTCATTTTCAAGAAAAAAATGATAAGTTTGTCCAAAAGTTACAGAAAAAATCGATTGCTGGACTTGTAGCTCAATATCCGAAAACTCCGATTAAACGCTAAAAATTATACCGAATCACGGTAAGTTTTTCTGTGCAAATTTTATGACGCAGAAAGACAAACTTAATATCTGGAATATTTTTTTGTAGATGAAAAAAAGGTGCACATTTAAACTATACAATTATTGTGTCAGCAAGAAAAAATAATAATAAGAACAATTTAAAATGATCAAAAAAACAATGAACAAATAAACAATGAAAAAAACAATAGTCTGTCATTTACTTTCACGAACTCTTTATTATAATTACCATTAATCTTTCAGGGTTACCAGTCGTCCACTGGTCTTGCAACTATACCCATTACTCAGTATCAAGCACAGTCATCTTCAACCAATTCTTCTAATCATAATACTTCTTACATAAGTTCGGGATACCATAACGCTGCAACATTTAAATCTTCGTCTCAGGCTTATCAACAATCAAATACAACGTTCACCACTTCAATGAGCCAAGCGTCTAATGCATACTCTAATACTGTCCAATCAGTAAGTAACGTCAGAGAATTTTGCATATACTTATTTTTACGTAATGGATTTTTCTACTTAGAAGCATTAACTGTACCAGTCAGTTAATGGTCTACATCTAATAAACAGCTTATAGTATAGCTTGTTGCAATGGTTTAATAATAATGAACAATACATCAATTTTTATTGTAGCAATCTGTGTGTTATTTTTTTACGTAAACTTAAGTTGTGACGTGCAAAAAAAATTTTTTTTCTTCCTGCAGTGATAAAAAATTGCACTAATTCACAGTTGATAGGAATCATTCAAACTATAAATAAAGACAGATGATAAAGAGTGTAGTAATTCATACTAATAATGATTTATAATCTAAAGCATAAAATCTACCAGTTTTTACTCGCATTTAAATGCTCACTTATTATGACACCATGTGTCAAAAATCACTTAATTACAGTTGTAGTAATACGTCAAGAGATGTCAAAGTGAGCCAAAAAATGCAGCAGCCATTATTATCTTTTTACTAACCTCGCTGTTTATGTGTAGTAAGGTGCTCATATGTTCGCTATGTTAGCGAATCTTTTATACATCATGTTTGTTGAACAATTTACTATTGTTTTTCCTCGTTTTTAGAGGTGGGGATTACTAATGTTCGAAATTCGTAGAATTTATTAGTTTCTCAGCAAGTTTGAAAATACTTTAAAATTATTTATCAATTAGTTTAGTATATTTTGTATTTTTGAAAATAAACTGTACATCTGTACATTTTTTCAAACGCTATTTGACTTGTCCACAAGTCTTGTCTGGCCTAGGCACGCTTACAAGGTTTGTGGCTTGCCCTCAACTAGACTATAAAATATTAACATTACCGTTTGAGTAATGATTAGTATTTTACCAAATTGAGCCTTAGTGAAAAAAAAAGTACAGTTTTTGGTCTGGGATCAATTATTATTACTAAACAATGTCATGTGAAGCAAATTACAGTGACATGATTAAAGAATTGTAATTTTAACATGCCTTTTTTTGAAATAGGGCAGTTAAAAAATATTTTAGCAAATGTTTTAGAAAATAAAAAGTTGTGTTCCTGTAGTGACAATTAAATACGCTCATAATTTAGTTTTAGCGTCAGATAAAGCTCTATGACCAATTAAATAAGGATAGATCTACAAAATTTTGTTTCAAAGTATTTTTACCTGTCTTTCACGATTGTCGATCGTGAATTTCTATCTGAGTGGTATGTTTTTGCTTGTGCACAATGTTTATTTTGATGTATACGACATGAGTTACTTTCTTATAATAACATACAAAAGAATATGCTCTGATGTAATATGGACTATCAAATTATATCTAGCTTTTTCAAGTTATTTTATTCTGTTATTATTCTGCACATTACTTTGGCTACTTTCACTAACACTTCTTGAACACAAGATTTCTTCCCTGCATAAAAATGCAAGAGCAGTCTTTTACATTAAATTCTGTAGGAAGTCTACCTAGTAATAATCAAAAATTAATTTGCGTTGCCTACGATTAGCATGTTATAAAAAAATGCTGATCAGTCGATAAGTCGAATGTTATAGCTTAAAAATGTGTAAATTATTATTCTGATAAATTTTGTCTTTAATTAAACATTATTTCAACATGATGATGAAAAGTTTGACTATTAAAAACTTAAATATATATAAATATGTACATTGTTTAGGGTGTACAGAGAGAGAGTATTAAAAAAAGAACTTCTTACGGTATGCTATCCTGAATATAAGTAAAAAAAAAAGGACCATCGAAAAGCTCAGAAAAAATTACAAAAAAATGAATTGTACTGCATGATTTTATGACACTTGTTAATGGAGAAATCAATTGTGCAACTAGGGACCCAGAAACAGTGCTCAACGCTTTTTTCAGCACTTTTCGAGTAACTGCACATGCGTGGTGCACCGCTTGCCACAGCTGATTCAGTGCCATGGTTTGCACAATATTGTTCACTTAGTTAAGGGGGCTCTAGTGCCTAAGTAACGAGAGCCTGGACACATATGAAGTCTGTTCAAGAAATATCGCAAATCTTAAATTTCCTCGGGCTACATATATTCAATTTTAATTTTTTTTATAACGTTATGTTGGTGCTTGAGTTCTTTTTTTATGCTGTCAAAGTCAGCCATTTTAAATGTTTAATTAAATTTGACAGTTGTTTAGCTTGGACGTCTTTTTGCTCGTCTTTAATTTTTACCTATTTTAAATAATAGATCAAGGATATCTCTGCCGAAATTTTATGTGAAAAATAAAATACAGTGTGTGGTCACATTCAGTATGTTGACAGTGACACATAGTGAAGCTATCTTTGATAAAAACAACGTTTATAAATGGTATAAAATGTTAATGTAAAAGATTTTAACGGCCAAGAGTGTGTTGGACGCCTGACTACATGAACAACAGACAAAAACAGTCATAAAGCAAAGAAAATAATGTTTGCCAATCATCGAATCACTGTTACAGAAGTTACGAAGGACATGAAAATATGAACTGTCTCGTGCCATTAGATTTTTTTGATGGAAGTTTTGATCACAGTTTATTTCAATTTCAGGTGCGTTGTACATTATGAGCTCTTGCTACTAGATAGTGTGGTCAATAAGGAATATTTTCTACGAGTTACGGGAAATTTGCGCTAAACAATCTACCAGACACCCAAATTTGTGAAAAAAACACAAACCGATCGAATTTCGGGTAAAAAATACAGTAATGGTGCCTTACCCACCGCATCCCCCAGGCTATGCCATGTACAAGAGAATACACTGTACGACAGATAACGTTCGTACAGCAGATTACGTTCATCTCTTAGTACTCAATGGTCACATGACTCATACTTATTAAGCACAGAACCCTCTCTTTTATTTTACTAGTGTGATACACGCTGGAAACTCTTTAAGTAATCGTTGTGGATAAAAACACTAGCTAAATCAACAGAGAGAAAATTTCTTAGGTTACAACAAACTTTCAATCACAAGACCGTGTAGGTTAGAAGACAAAAAATCATAAATGTTAGCTGGAAAGGTTGAAAAATTGAAAGTATCGTATCCCTACTATTTCTTGATTCATTTTCTTGTTCAGTTCACCTTCCATTATTGTTAACAAGCTGTCCACACTTTTTTTTTGTATTTTCTACTCTAATATGTTGGACGATATTCTCCCATTTAATTTACTTGATCGTTCTTTCGAGAACAAGTTTAGAAAAGTCACACCTAATAACTATTTCCTCAACTTTTTTTTTGAGCAAAACTTCTTTATTAATTGTTAGTTTATATTTTGCTTCCTATTTTTAAGACCTGTTCTTTTAACTAATCGGGCAAAAAAATTACTCACAATATAGTCACAGTTTTGTGAGAAAAAATATTAGTGCGAGTAATTTTTGTATTAGAAGAAATCCAAAACATTACATTAAGAAACAGTCCACTACTACATAAGAAATACCCCTTTTAAGTATGGTTACGTGCACATCAGTTATATGTTTATAGAACAGCCAAATTTATAGTGCGTTTAAAGAATATATACAAATGTGAGAGTTTAGGTGTAGCACACAATATTGCGACAGGACATTCAAGGTATAAAATACAATAAAAGCACCTATGAATACGAATAATATGACCAGTGCAATTGTAAGATTTAAATTACCATTTTTTTTTTTAATCGCTTTTCAAACTGTGAAATTGTATATTAGTTACTGTGTAATGAACTATCTTGGTTTTTTTTTTTTTTGTATTAACATTAATTTTAAAATAAGAAATTTAAGATATTTCGATATTTCTTACAGTGGTTGATGGTGCTGTATATTTTACACTGTGACACTGAGACGAAGAGATCTAAAAAATGGGAGAAAAAATACAGACCAATAATTGATGTAGAAGTTTTGCTAAAAAAAAGTTCTGAAATTTATGATTAAATGTTTCTTCTTCAAAATTCAATTCCAATACTCTTATTTCTCTATGTTCTGACATTTTCCTATGATATGACGGTTGACACATGAAGGAGTCTACCTTGTATGGTTTCTTACTACAGTTTCTTTACACCTGGACTTACAGGACTGTATGAAACTACATGATTACGTATAATTAAATAAAAAGCTGATATAGAGATAGATAATTTGTTATGAAATTTAAATTCTAAACACACATTACTGGAGCATATTTTAACGACTGATTTAGTTAAGAACAGTCGATAACAATGAGAAGTGCAGTAGTCAGAAAAAAAGATACTCTGCAAAGATGCGTCTTCTGTAGAATAATACGAACTTCTTTAAGTACCATACATATCGTATAACACTGCACATTAATTATGTGCTATGCCAAGATTCAAATCGCCATATACATAATTTAGTAAATAAAGGTAGAGTCTAACATTTTTTTGGAAGCGATAAAAAAGGCTAGCATGAAGACCTCCCTAATTCTTACTGTTAGTCTTAAAGGCTTTAATAACATAATATGGTTCTTCTAACTGATTGGGGGTCTTGACTATCTATATATGTTGTGACACAGAAAGTAAAAGTCAATATCCATACACCTTCCAAGTTCGAAACTGATAGA
This sequence comes from Copidosoma floridanum, assembly GCF_036245765.1. Taxonomy (NCBI): domain Eukaryota; kingdom Metazoa; phylum Arthropoda; class Insecta; order Hymenoptera; family Encyrtidae; genus Copidosoma; species Copidosoma floridanum. The sequence continues at coordinate 5,309,757 of NW_028321888.1, forward strand.
TATAAATTTATCATCTTGCGGATAATAAGGCTACGAAATTTTATGTGGACCTAACAATTTAACGAATGACAGAAAATATTCAACCTTTTATATTAGTGTTTTAAATTTGGTATTTTAAAGTATTTTCAAATCGATTTAAAATTAAGTTATACAGCTACAGTTTCCATTTGAAAAAATGCATTAAAAACATCTTTCTATTTTATAAATATAAGATTATGTTAAAAATTTATCTCCATCTTACGGTAGTTTTCAGTAAAACCTTATGCTAAAAGGAATGAAGCCATCAAAGCTTTTACAAGTAAGACTTATTTTCTGAGTACCATTCTAATCTAAATTGTCTTTCAGTATGTCTTGATCAGGACTAAGTGTTAACCAATTTCTTGTTAAATGGCTGTCAGGCTTACGTTCTTACACTTATCTCTTTATAAAACGTTTATCTAATATCTTTTTTTCAAATAGCTAATAGATGGCACTGCTTACCAAAAAAGTACTTTTCATTTTTGTATTACCACGTAGTTGGATTAATTTTTTAAAAACATTAGAGAAACTGCAAAATGATAGCACTTAAAGTTGTTCAGTTCTATTGATGAATAGACCTTATAACTATCATTATAAGGTGACCACGCGTACAGCTGATAAACATGACCCACAGTTAGATCAATCAAACGTAACAGGAGAAAAACTACAAAGATTTTCCATTGATAATAAAACAGAATAACATATGAGTTAGTTTCCACTATCCTCTTAGTTTTAATTCTCAATTAAAAAAAAATAACTTAAACATTTTTATGCGTTAACTAGTAATACTATTTTTTGGACGTTTTGACGATTAAAAATCCTCTACATGCGCAAAGCTCTGGAGTACATGTTGAGCTGCTTATGTACTTTTTATAATTGTACATTGTTCCTAGTACAGTAAGGGTTTTATATCTCACCGTATTGTTATAAATTCTTTGAAAAAATAATCTAAATAGTCGTCTTGATCAACCAAATACAGTTTTATATCGCGAATAGTTAACAGTTAGGAAGTTAATTATTTGTGAAGGAAATTTATTAATCTTGTACCTTGGTACTACAACTAGAAACAATTTTCAAATCGTGTAAATTGTAGGATTATTAAGGTAGGTTTCACCAGTAGTGTTACACTTAGCTAATATAGTTCATATCCCGATGCGTTTTACATGGCTTCCGGACCATGGGACCACAGTAGGAAAAACGCAGTTGAAAAATTAGTTTTCCAGAAGGGCGAGCCATGCAAGTAAAGACCGAGTCTTGAACTCGTGAGCATGTGTTACCAAGCCTCGAGCTACAAGAAGCCCAGCCTAAACCACTGGGTTATCATAGCCGCAACTTAATCCAATGTATAGTAAAAAAATATTAAAATTTTCTTATTTATGACGTTTTTTTCATAAAAAATTATGTTGCAGCACAAGCAAATGCATTAATATTTACCATTTTCTAATATTATTTCCTTAAAACCAGAGCATTTTATTTCTCTTTAAAAAATATACTGTTTAAAAAAAAAATTTTCTAGTGTTATGTTACAAAGTTACTAAAACGTTTTTACGAACAATTGTATTGTTTTGCCAAAAATGGATTTGCAAAAGTATCTAATTACAGGAAAATTTATGACAAAGTGATTAGTGATTGTAAAATGCTTACTGTCAGGAGATTTACCGTTAAATCGAATTTTATTGCGCTTTGGTGCAAGGACTAATTATGCGTTTAGCTTGTTTATAGCTAGAGGCAAATCTGAGATAAGAGTTAAATTATCTCGTAGAACTTCTTTAATTAAATTTCAAAATAACCCTACTAAATTTTCAGTTCAAAGCTAATGAATTGACTGCAAGTTATGACGTTCTGTAGCGTATTGCTTACATACAGCTGAATCTTTCAACTGTAACATGCTGATGAAAACGCTTCATCTTTGATTTCGTAGCTGTATTTGTGTAATACAATTACTCGATCTTTTACGTAAAATTATTATTTTTCTCATCGATATTAGGGTTTAATAAGATGTTAAAAGTTCTACGAGATAAAAAACGTAGTTACATTTCGATGACAATTTAATTAAAGGAAAATACTACAATTCCAACAAAAATGAAGTACAAGATGAATTTAAAGTCAACGTTTTTACCATGGCTTTTGTAGAGTGCAATGCATGAACTATTTTTGACTTGTATATCACCTTATTCTTTTTTCTTACACCCTTCGTTACAAGAATAATAAGCACAGTTTCCTACACTGTAAGAATCATAATCTTGATGTCTTTTATAGTTGCACTGATCTCTATCGTCCATTACAAAGTATAAAATTAAATCAACAGGCCGTTTTCAGGTCTCCAAAAATATTAAAGGTAATCAATAAGTATTGAAATCAGTGAATGCGATACTAACGATACCAATAAGCGTGTGGTTAAGACGGACAAAGTAACTATAATATCAAAATCGTGTAAGATACAAATGTTTTTTTTTTCACCAATGTAGTTGTAACACTGAATTTTTTTCAATTAAACAAAAAATCTGTTATACTTAATAAGTCTCTAAAGGGGTTGCTTTTGTAACATAAAACTAATAGTACTGTTAAAAATAAAAGTTTTTGCAAAAAATTTATTATTTACTCATTGCGTTATAAATGGTTTTTCAACCTAAGTCAAAAAATTAAAATGTAAGAGTTACATAGTCCAGACATAGAGATAATACATTAGCAACAATGTGCATTTATTAGTGATTAAAAATAATCTTTTGAATGAGGCTTTTTAATGGCCGTAAATGACCTTGACAATAAAAATAAACTGTAGAGAACGTAATATTCATACGTAATTAATCAGTTGAAAAATGGTTACTTTGGGACTCATAAAAACTGATGTATCAATTATATTTCGACTATTAGTGGTTGTTATTAAATTAAGTTGTCTAAAAGAATATACTACTAGTATATGCTACTGAAAGCTTTCAAAATAAAGGCTTAATTGATATCTGCGCTTTTTATTACATAAGTGCTTCTTTTTCTAGCTGATAATTTGCAGATTTATTTAACAGAACTTAAAAAAAAAGGTTTTATATTGCTCTTCTTCTATGCACTGGTATATTTAAGTAACAAAAATAAATCTATTTTGAGCCAAACGGAGCTCTTAAAAGTGGCTCTAGACACCTGAAAAGTTAAAAAATCCACCAAAACCAAAGCTATTAAATCACATAATTAAGTTTCCCTCAAGCCGTTAACCCCATAACCATGTAAACCCAGTAGTTGAAGCAACGGTGCATATTTCAGTCGGAAAACAGCAACTAGATGACTCTTGGTATTTGAGTTGCTGAGGCAATTTAGAAACTTATTTGTTTATCTTACAGCCCTAAAGTGGACAGAACCGGAATAAACGTGGGGGTGGAAGTACAAGTAAAAAATTTTTGGAAACCGAATGAAAAAGCGGTAGTATTCAAGTACGCTTACCTACTATTGTTGAAAAAAATTTTCATCTAAAACATACGAACGGTTTGCACAAACTCATTTTGTTTTAAATAAAAACAAATGGTTAACAACCAGTTAAACCTTTAATAAAAATTCTCTTTTTATTTAGAAATGTTGGACAAAAACTTTCATCCGTTTCTTTTGGACGACACAGGCGACACGTTTAGTACATACTTATTATGAAGCTAAAAGTTGCATTGTAATATAATAATCTCTCCTTGCCATAAAGGCCTCCTTTTTGACAGCTGAATATGCTATAATTAGTTACTAGCCATAGCATATTCGAGGACTGTACATTCGATTAGCTTGAACTAGTCCCAGTAGACGGCCTTATGGTTCTGAGGCACTACACATAATGAAGTGCAAATAAAAAGTCATAACGTCATTAAAATTTAAAAAGCGTCACTAAATTAAAACCCAAGAACTGCTGCATGAAAGTACTAGCAAATTTGCTAGTGATAAAAACTGTTGGCAAGAGTATACATCTAAATTCCATTTTTGAAAACAACTTGCATGATATCGGCGTATAAGTGTCCAAGTTTTTTGTTGTTGACAAGTCTCACATTCGATGGTAAAAACATCATGTAATAAGTTTATTACGTATTGTACGATGTTTGCTAGTTTTTCCAGCATGTTGACATAAAAAAAAAAAAAAAAATTCCAAAGGGTTTAAGCTGTATTAGATGGTGAATATTTTGTATTGGTCAGTAGATATTTCGTCAGTCAAAGTTAGAAAAGGGCTAATTTTATATTAAACATACAAAAATATACCCTCTTTACCTCTTAAGAATCATCACCTTGCATGAAATACCACATAATTTATAAAGTTACCAAGTTGTATACCATTTTCAAGATTTTTGGGGTCGCTGATTTCGAATTTTATATCGAACATACGAAAATCTACCCCCTTCACCCCTTAATGATATTTTTCTAGATGTATAATAAGGAAATCAAAATTAAAAGTAAGAAATAATTTCTTGTTCATAAGTTTTTATTTATCTTATCTATTTTTCTTGTAATGAAATTTAAAAAACTCAAAACTAAACATTAGTATTCAATCAAACTCTAATTCTGATTCGGAATCACTAAATTCGTTTTCTTTGTCAGCGGAAATTGTAATACAACTAGTATCTGTTAATAGTTTTAAAACATCAGTTGAAAATGGCTTCTTTGATTTCTTAGGTTTAATTCCTAATAATGGAATGTAAGGATCCGAGAGTAAAAGAAGTCCATGAATGATATCTTCGTTAGTCTTAATACGCGACATTTTCCTGCTGTTGTCTCTTCTTAATAGTTTTGTGACCTTGTGTAAAGTTTTTTGAATTTCTTCTGAAAATCGATCAAGAGATAATACGCAATGTCGTATCACTGATGCGCTATGAATCAAAATCTGGAACGCAGTACAGGTTAGTAGATAATATGATTTTTTCTTGACACGTACAAAGGTCAAAATTAAGATTGGTGATGAATTAATTCAGTCCTGTTCGGTAGATTGCGAAATGTAGAGCTTTTTCAGTTGTTCCAAACTTGAGTCGTGGTTTATAAATTTAATACCCTGTAGTCTGCTAATAAGTTTAAAAAAATGTTTACCTTATGAACCGTTGGTGGCATGTAATACCAAGAGTAAAACATTACATATCGCTCTGCGGTTTTAAAGCAATACTTTTTAAAAGCGATTTCATTAATTGTACATCCACAAATTATTGTTATAAGTATATCATGAAATCTCTGTATTAGGTCTTGGTCGATCCTTAATAACAAGTCAATTGAAATGAATTGTTTCACAAAAATAGTTACGATGTCAAAAATATTTATTTGTACCAGTTATTTCTGCATATTTTGAATAGTTCTCAAAAAATCTTCAAGCGATGTTTCCATCGTTAGAATTTCCAAACCCTTGTTTTAAAAAGTCAACCCTGAATGACAACTGAGATAAAAATTTATTTTGAACTTCTTTTTTTCGATTTTCCATTATTTCTTTGTACCCATTTCTTACTGTAGCCTAAAAGTATTCGGGTAAAAATTATATGTACACTCGTTTTTATTTAACAGTTCATATAGTTCTATTAATTGAAATACATTCAATTGTTAATTTTTCGATAACAAACAATTCATAAGCAAATCTTTTATTGGTTAAAATCTAGTCGGTAAGATATATGCAGGCAGCAATCGTATAAGTGCATCCAATAGTGTAATGTAGGTAAGCTATAAGACAATGCTTGATCATTTTCTTTTTTTTTAATAACTTAATTCAAATCATTCATTTGTGAAATCGAAGAGTTGCAAATCGAGCAGGCCATGCTTGACATTTCAGTTAATTCAATAATTATCTAAAATGGAAAATTTTTTTTTTTTATTTTTTAGATATAAATCAGAACTTTTAAGTTTCTTATGACAAAAATTAATGTGAAAAAAAATGTTCTTCAGTATTTAATAACCTTTTAACAAAAAAGTGATATAAATAAAAACCTATCAACCTTATTATCAGTCGTAGTCAAATGGAGTAAAAGTAGTATTTTTATGTTTTTTTCGAAAAATAGTTTCAGCTGAGAAATTTCATTTTTTAAACGCTCATTTTTTTTGATAGATTAAATGCTTGGTTTCGTGTTGCCATTACAATCTTACAGGTCGACAAAATCTTGTAGAGCATGGCTTTGGGTTATCCCACACTACCACACCAGTGTCTACATTTTTTCATTGCAATCGAACTATCGACGTAAGAAATAAACTCTCGTCTTTCGCGGTAAATCCGTGCCAAGATTGCTTATACTGAGAGTATTTAGAACTCCCGTCAAATCCATATTTTAATATTAACAAGTAATTATTTTCATGCTCAGCATGAGAAATCGAAAGATTTTAAAGTATCCTACTGCATTATTTAATAAAGACTGCAATGAAATTTCAAAAGTTTTTTCCGTTATTTAAATATCAGCTGGATAAGCAGCTTTTTTAGCTTTAACGATGTTTTTGTAAGTTGGATAGATATTACAATTTTTTGCTCTTGCATTTTAACGTAAGGCTTCATATTGTCGCTTAGTAAAGCGGTTTTTAATTATAAAAGTTAAAGCCTCTTCAGGTGTATACTTAGTAATATTATTATGTGAGTTTTCCCACAAATCTAAAATTTTTTTTTGCGCGATTTGGAGAACCTTCTGTGGTTTCCTTTAACAGTTTTGCAGCAGCGTTATTTCTATTAGAACGTAAGACCATTGACACTGCAGTCGTTAACGCATTTACAGTATTTGAACTAAGAAGTGATTCTATTTTCCATCTTTTACTACGATCAGAACTTCCGCTAAATGACTTGAATTTTCCTCCCCTTTTTGCATTTTCTTCTTTTTCTATGATTTAATCATGATAATAATAAATGCGTATTATATTGAAAGACTAAATTTAACTTACGTGGGTGGCTGTTTAATGGAAAATCTATTTCGGTATTTAACCAGTCTTGCTCTTTCACAAAAAATCGATCATTATTACGTTTTGATGCATTCCATTTTTCACTGTATCTGTTGTTAAATTTTGAGTTTAGTTTATTTTGAAGAGTTTTTCTTGTAAAACAATCGTTAGAAACATGAAATTTATCTATTAAATTCTGTATAATTTCGACTTTCTTTTCAGCAATTGATTTTCCAGTGGTCTTCAGGTAAGCATAATGGAGCTCAGACCGTTTCATTTTATTCATCGTTAAATTTTATACAAACGCGCGGAAAATTTACAATGGACAAGACAATATTACTTTACTTACAACAATAATATTGTCGTAGATTATTGATAGATTTCTTTCTTCACACTATGCAACTACATCTTACCTTTGCTAGTTCTAATCTAATCGAACAGTGCGAAATTCTAAGTTACACGGTTATACCTAGTAGCGTGGTGTCAGTTTAGGTACGTGGTTGTTTAAAAAAAGGCAATTATTTTATCAAATATTGAAAAGTGTTACTTATATTTGAAAAAACTTATGTTTCTGAGTTATTTATCCATTTCAATTAGACATGTTCTCTTGATACTTTTCTGTAAAATGCTTTTATCAAAAAATATTAACAATTATAGTTGATGAAAAATGCTCGATTTGGGGACTTCAAAAATTCATAACTTTTTTTAGAAGCTTTTTACAAAAAAATACAAGCGACTTTTTCTTTTTAAAATATGCCAGATTCTTCGAAAAAAAAAGTTTGAAACCAAAATTTCGATTTTTTAAAATATTTTGATAATTGTTAAAATAATTGCATTTTAGAAAAATTGTATTACTCAAAACAAATTGTACATAGTCAATTTGGATTCTGCTTATAAATACTCATTAAAAAAAAACTCGAAAAAAACCTTTATTTATCCGGTGCAGACTGGTTGTACACCAGAAAAGACCTAGCCCTCAGACTATTGCGCTTACTTGAGAAACGATTTTTCATCTTATTTAAAGAGGGGCAAATATGAGCAAGATTTTTAATGGATCTACTTTCTAGGTATGTTTAGGTATATGAAATCGCTAACGAGCCCGTGAAAGCGGGAGACAAACCTTTTTGATTTTCTATATTTTTTTTAATTATTTGCATAAATTTACCATTTTTTGAAGATAAAATTAAATATCTAAAGATTTATTTATTTTTATAACTCAATAAGAAAATTGACTCTTTAAATAATATAGATGAATAAAAAAAAAAAATTAATGGCTAAATCGAACCAAAAAATTTGACAATCAGTTATAGAAACAAAAATCACACAAAAAATCAAAAAAGTTCGGAAAAAGCAAAATTTACTTACTTGGAAGCTGTGTACGTTAAAGACTAAATTTTTTTGGGGTTATGATTTTTACTGATTCATATTCTCTTGAGTATCAAGAATAAGTAAACATCACAAACAATGGCAAATTCGAAACTTCAAAAATAGAATTTTGGCCATCTTTTTGGCGATTTGCCCCACTGAACATCGTTCTGAGGTTATAAAAGCATGCAAGTCTTAGTCGGTTTTTAAAAAATACACAATTTATGTCATTCTTCAAAGTACTCAAAAATTGAACGAAAAACTGTCAGTGCATCTGTTAAACTTTAAGCTCAAGGTAATTACCACGAGGATCATAGTTTCGCAGAGCTTCAATGAAAACACTTAAAGAAACTGCTTTACTGTTTTTTTTACTTTTTTTTTTTTACCGGGTCACTATAACAGCGTACTGGACTAGCCGCCGGGGCCACTCACTCACCACCTATGTGTGGGGTGTATTACCGCACCCATTTCCAACCCTTTTTTACTTATTTTATACCTACTCCATGGGCACAGTGCAAGTATCTCCGGTTAAACACCTTGCCAGTTAAGCTGACACTCTCTGCACCAATGGTGCATCGGGTCCACTCGCCACTGTGTAGCCTTTCCCTGGACAAGACTCCATATTTTAAGACGTCCACTCCTCGCTGGTTAAGTTAGTGCTCTCTGCCGAAGCATTGGATCTAGGCTAATTAGCATCCCCGGAGAAGCCCCATGTTCCAAGGACCACTTTTTGCCGGTGAGGCTGGCGATCTCTGCCCGACGCCTGGCATCGGATCCGCTAATCCCTACCTATAGCTCTAACACTGTTTTGTTTTTACCCAGGCCTGAAGACTAGTGGGGCAAGGGAAAAATCCTGGAATTACTCTGAAGGAAAATTCCATAGAAAAACCCGCCCCGAAACAGCCGGGGTTACATAGGAACTTTTCCCGATAAAACAGTTTTTGAAAAAGTCTGCGTTCACCGGAAATTGAACCCACGACCCCTGGAACAGCGTTGTATCAGTAACAAGTTCGCTCAGCACTGAGCCAACTTTGCTCTGAAACTGCTTTACTTTTTGGCTCTGAAAAACAAAAAGGGGTAATTTTGAATAAGCTTTTGGATGACGAAAATAATTTTTTTGTATGATTATTAAAATTATCATTTTTGATGTATTTTTTTTCCATGTAAATTCGTAAAGGTTTGCATAAGATTATGAAACGATAAATGTAGAGTTGATTTCGCAATTTCAAAAAAAAATAAATGGTCAATGCCGACCCCGATGCTTTGTTTGAATGATGTTGAACTATCTGTAAAGTTAATTATAAAACTATAAATTTATAAGAAAAATTATAAAACTTTTGATGGCTCTCAAAAAGAGCCTTGATCCGTTGTAAAATATCAAACGCCTTTTTTCATGAATCTTTAAACTCGAAAATGTATTCCAGTACGTCTTAAAGAAAAACTGTTTCTTGAAACTGTGACTTTTCTTAAATATTAAGAATGATCTACATTTTAATCATAGAAACAGAAAAATTCCGTATTTAATTGCAAACTTTTTCTAAAAAAAACAGTTTTGCAACTTGAACAAATGTAAGTTATCTTAGCTAATTTTTGTTGGAACCAAACAGTTCGGACGGATTTGAAACCGCAACAAAGGAATGTGAATTTTTTATTAAGAGTCTGGCCATAAAAAATTCCCGTATTTTGCACATAAAAGATATTTTTAATTGTTTTGACTTAAAAATTTGACAAGATACACTTTATTACATTCTTTAATTAATTTATAAGTGACAATTCTCTTTTACTTCAGGGTGTTTGAAAAAAAAAATTATAAAATTTACGGTCTTGAACTACAGGCTTGGCAGGTGCGCAGCTTTTTCACGTTACTCTATTCCACTGCTGGTCTACCTATGTGAGCATGCTAGTGGTTTAGTACTTAACTTATTAATGAACTTTTTTCTTGGCTTCTGATACGTATATTATGACCTCATTCAAGATTTTTCATGTATTTATTGTATATTTTTGTTGAATTTTCAGTATTACGCTTAGTTTTTGTTATAGTACAATAAAATACATCAGAATAAGTATAAGTGTATTCATTGGTGGATAAGAAATAAGCAAAGTTATTTTTATGTTCTCAATACAAAGAACATTTGTTTTTATTACATGTAGGTACTTTTTTTAAAGGGTTAGTTCATCTGTTTTCCTTTTCATGTAGCATCGTTGATGTCTGCTCATAAACGGTCCAGTAGTTAGTTCATCGTCAAAATTCATGTACTTCTGCCTGTTTATTTTTCTAGATATCAGTTGTTGCTGGTATTTATTTATTATTTTATGTCCTCGTTATTATCTCCTAAAAGTACATGTACATTCTGCACACAAAAAAAGTTTTAGCCTAAATAATTTTTTCACAAGTTGAAGATGCTAAACAACATTTTTATAAATGTTTTAAGGGCCTATTAGTGCACTTATACTTGTTCTAACACTTCTGACACACTTTTTCTACTATTATAAAAAAACAGTGTTAAATCAACAAAAATAAGCAAAAAATACATTAAAATATTACGAATAAATTCATATGATAGATAATAGAAGTTGAGAAGAAAATTCATTATTATGTTAAATGCTAAGCTACTAGCGTACTCATATATTTAGAGTAGTAGTGAAATAAAGCTGTGTGACAAACCGTGCAACTGCCTAGTTCGTGGTTTAAGATCGTTAGTTAACTTATATTTTTTAACAAACTACAAACAATGAATTATTGCAGAATTTTGATAACTTATAAAATGTTATCAAGTGTACCGTGTTCAATATTATGTTTCAAATTATTGAAAAATAGCCTGTAATTGCAAAAACAGTGAATTTTTCATACCTTGATTCCTATGTAAACTAGTGCAATTAAGAGATAAAAATCGTGTTCCATTTTTGCGATTCCAGTTCGCTTACAACATTCCATTTAAATGAAAATTGACAGAGATATTTGTACTTGTTAAAATAACAAAAATGTTTTTTTTTCCTCTTATACAGAAAAACGTGCTTGCACTTAAATATTAAATTTTTTTTTTATTGCTAAAGTAAATACTATTTATAATATTTTACCCAAGCCTTATTTTTCAAAGACAATTCTTAGTCAAGATACATTGAATCTCGGAGGTGAAATGTCAAAGTTCAAAAGTTTGTACTAAAAAAACTAATTAGCAGGAGAGAATAGCAAGTGGTGCCCTCAGCTCGTGGCCAGTGCTTGTACCACAGAGGGATGCCAGTAGGATCAAATCCACGTAGTTCATAGATATCTTTAAATATCTTAAAAGTTGAGCAATCGATGGTAAGACATGAAGCGTAAAAGTTGTAGGGAATTTAACTATTCGTAAGTACCTTTTTATCCTATGTAAATCAAAGCAGGCGTTTTCGTATTACAGCCGTTGAAAGTATGAAAAGCCTGCTAGAGTATGATGTGTATGTAGTATATAGTCTATCCAGACGGTGCGTCTGCTCGGTGTTTTGCTCTCAGTGTTGCTATATATATGGTTAAGCAAAAGCAACGTACAGTTCTTGCTTGAGTTTATTAAACTTTTAACGGCTGTAATGACAGAATGTCAGCACTGATTGATATGGAATAAAAAAACACTTACTAATAATTCAATTTACCACATATTTCCACCTTTATGTATCACCATTAAATGCTTACTTTTTTAGATACTTAGAGACATCTACAAACTACGTGCATTTGATGCCCTAGTGTCCCCCCGTGCTTCATTCAATCGACTTCAGGGGCGCTGGTGCACATCGTTTTATCCCCTCCACGTATATTCTCGGAGCGAATACCTTGACTGTCGGTTAAGGTTTGCGTACATGTATATGTGTGCTTTATTGTATGTATAATTGTGGCTTAGTCGAGAGCTCTACAAAGACTAAAGTCGTCGATAAGTGGTAACACACTTGACTACTATAGAAGTAGGGATAAACTCCTACAGTACTCCCCTGAAGTGTAAACGCAGTTGAAACTTACAGAAAACAACTTTAACAAAAACCTTGACGATTTGTTAACTGCTTATAAAAAGAGTCTCTTATGGAGGACGAATACATAACACATTCAATTAAACAATCTTACAACTTTCATATCGCTTAAAAAAAACAAACAGAACTCTTTTAATATTACGAGTCAGCTGGAGCTAAATTCCAGTACACACATCACTTACAAAAAAAAAATCAATTTAATAACAATACAAAGCTGTGGAGCGCACGCCGATTTCTTGTAAATAAAATTAACATTTAAAAAAGTACAAAATATTTAGTGAACGGCGCCACAGTCGTCCAGAAAGCCCGAAAAATTATCAAAATTCGTTCTTACCGCGAATTCTCACTTAATCTATTTGTATTTGCAACCCTTATTTTTTAAGATCTGTATTGATTATCTCATGTAAGTTCATAAGTAGTAAAATAATTATACAGTTTGTTATAGATTATTTTTTCTAAAATTTTAGCAAAATTTGAGATCATAGATAAAGGTCTATAATTGGTAAACTCATGCTTATCACCTCCTTTAAGAATCGGTACAATCAATATTTGCATTTCCAAAGTATCTCGGAAAATAACCTATTTTATTACATTCATTAAATATAAAACTACGTGGTAAGGCTAGGTGTCCTCTCAATGGTTTTATAACATCCGCGTAAATCCTATTTACACTACCCACCTTATTTTTAGAGATTTTCGTCACCATTGTCATGTGGTCTGAAATTTTAGCGCTTAATACAACGTCTTCGTCGCCAGACTCAACGCATCTTTATCTGGCCGAGTATGCACTCATGCTCGTTAAGCTGCCACTAATCTTGCTCCATCGCCACGAACTGTATTGCTGACCATACTGTATGTTGCTGTCTTGTGTGTGCCTGCTTCAAGCCTGGACATCAACCACATGCTCCACCTCTATCATCGCTTAGGTGAGACTTTGCCAGGTATATTTATGCTGCGCTCATCTTTAAGGTCTTTGTCTTCGCCCATGTGCATGTGTTACGCAGAGTTGTCGACACCTTAGCAGCTGTTTCAGCCTTATTTTCTACATGGCCTCATGCTGCATGCCGAAGGGCCAGCTATTTTTTCGAAGCCACGTGCTAGTCACCGCAACATTGCCCAATTCTGAAACCACGTCTTGTTGCTGTCACATCGGCCCTGTTGCCGCCATGCCTTCCTTGTCGCCTCCACATTTTGACACTTATCAACGAGCGTATTGCACTACACACATTTATTGTATCGAGGTAAAGTCAAGCGGGTCAAATTAATTTATACTATTAAGTGGCGTCACAAGGACCCTAGGTTTATTTGTTAATTAAGTATTACTTTATGTTTTACTTTAAACTTTGTTATAAAATTTGTGAGTTTATCTACATGAAGGAGGGCGCCGCCACAGTGGTCCAGAAAGCCCCAAAAATTATCAAAATTCGTACTTACCGCGAATTTTCACTCAATCTATTTGTATTTGGGCTTGTTTTGTTGCTAATATTATAGGCTATGAGAATCCGATTCCCTTGGAGATGAAAAAGTTTGTTATTTATATGTATTTAATGCATATATATAGTAAATTTCGATAGTCCGATTACTTAGTACACAGAAAACGTAGTAAAAATTAATTAATTTGTACTAAACTTAATTTGTAAAGGTTTTTGGGGTTGCTGATTACGAATCAGATGTCAGATTTACAAAATTCAAGATGGCGGATCCAAATTGGCGGACGAAAATTTTAGAATTTTACTGATTTTCACCAAATTTGATATATGGGGGTTTTTGGGGTCGCTGATTACAAATCTGATGTCAGATTTACAAAATTCAAGATGGCGTATCCAAGATGGCGGACGAAAAAATTATCAAAACTCGTGTTTACCACGGATTTTGACTCAATCTATTCGTATTTGGGCTCATTTTGTTTCTTAGATTATAGGCTATAGGAATCCGATTCCCTCGGTGGTGTGAAAATTTACTATATATGTGTATATATGTATATATATAGCAAATTCTAAGAATCTGCTTGTTTTCTGTCTATAGAAATTGAGTGGTATGAATAAAATTTTGTTTATTTGTTTTTTCCATGATGTGCGGTGTTTAAAGGGTCACTATTAATTATTCCAGTGATCCACATACATTTAAAAACCCGCACATATTTATATATACATGTGTTTATGTATTTAAATGAATTCATGTAGTTGATATTTTTACTAATATGTTTCTGCAGTTACTCTCAAACAGAGGCAAACTTGCTCATGTACATAGTACCTTTAAATTGACATCTCATATTTGTAATAATCTCTCTCCCTCTTAGTGTTTATAAATATACATATACATATTTATATATATATATATATATATATATATATATATATATTAGCGTACACATATACATGTATATGTCACGAATACAATATTTTCTGATTCTTTCTAGACGCAGGTTTGATTTTAGACGCGTTACACAGTTAATTGAGTTCTAATAATCATCCTATGAAATTAAACATTTACATAAGGTTGTAAAGTAGATGACAGTCCGCCATTATGTGGTTAACTGTATTCTACTGTTCTTGCCCTTTTCTTTGATACCCATGTCGAGGGAGCTGTGAAAAAGAGATGTTTCACCCTCTTGTTTTTTTTCGCCATTTTGTTTTTGCAACTATTTTTAAATTTTACAAAATGAATCATGTCTCAGTGTACTCAACTCTTTATACCCTTCAATTTGATACCCATATCAAGAGGGTTTTCAAAAAAAATTAGTCTGCCATTTTGAGGTGACAGCCATATTGGTTTTACTATATATTAAAAATGATACATTACATGATTTTCAAAAATGGCGGTACCTGCAAAATTGCAACTCGTTCAGATGTCATTGTAAATGCGTCTAGAAAGAATCGGAAAATATTGTATTCGTGACATATACATGTATATGTGTACGCTAATATATATATATATATATATATATATATATATATATATATATAAATATGTATATGTATATTTATAAACACTAAGAGGGAGAGAGATTATTACAAATATGAGATGTCAATTTAAAGGTACTATGTACATGAGCAAGTTTGCCTCTGTTTGAGAGTAACTGCAGAAACATATTAGTAAAAATATCAACTACATGAATTCATTTAAATACATAAACACATGTATATATAAATATGTGCGGGTTTTTAAATGTATGTGGATCACTGGAATAATTAATAGTGACCCTTTAAACACCGCACATCATGGAAAAAACAAATAAACAAAATTTTATTCATACCACTCAATTTCTATAGACAGAAAACAAGCAGATTCTTAGAATTTGCTATATATATACATATATACACATATATAGTAAATTTTCACACCACCGAGGGAATCGGATTCCTATAGCCTATAATCTAAGAAACAAAATGAGCCCAAATACGAATAGATTGAGTCAAAATCCGTGGTAAACACGAGTTTTGATAATTTTTTCGTCCGCCATCTTGGATACGCCATCTTGAATTTTGTAAATCTGACATCAGATTTGTAATCAGCGACCCCAAAAACCCCCATATATCAAATTTGGTGAAAATCAGTAAAATTCTAAAATTTTCGTCCGCCAATTTGGATCCGCCATCTTGAATTTTGTAAATCTGACATCTGATTCGTAATCAGCAACCCCAAAAACCTTTACAAATTAAGTTTAGTACAAATTAATTAATTTTTACTACGTTTTCTGTGTACTAAGTAATCGGACTATCGAAATTTACTATATATATGCATTAAATACATATAAATAACAAACTTTTTCATCTCCAAGGGAATCGGATTCTCATAGCCTATAATATTAGCAACAAAACAAGCCCAAATACAAATAGATTGAGTGAAAATTCGCGGTAAGTACGAATTTTGATAATTTTTGGGGCTTTCTGGACCACTGTGGCGGCGCCCTCCTTCATGTAGATAAACTCACAAATTTTATAACAAAGTTTAAAGTAAAACATAAAGTAATACTTAATTAACAAATAAACCTAGGGTCCTTGTGACGCCACTTAATAGTATAAATTAATTTGACCCGCTTGACTTTACCTCGATACAATAAATGTGTGAAGTGCAATACGCTCGTTGATAAGTGTCAAAATGTGGAGGCGACAAGGAAGGCATGGCGGCAACAGGGCCGATGTGACAGCAACAAGACGTGGTTTCAGAATTGGGCAATGTTGCGGTGACTAGCACGTGGCTTCGAAAAAATAGCTGGCCCTTCGGCATGCAGCATGAGGCCATGTAGAAAATAAGGCTGAAACAGCTGCTAAGGTGTCGACAACTCTGCGTAACACATGCACATGGGCGAAGACAAAGACCTTAAAGATGAGCGCAGCATAAATATACCTGGCAAAGTCTCACCTAAGCGATGATAGAGGTGGAGCATGTGGTTGATGTCCAGGCTTGAAGCAGGCACACACAAGACAGCAACATACAGTATGGTCAGCAATACAGTTCGTGGCGATGGAGCAAGATTAGTGGCAGCTTAACGAGCATGAGTGCATACTCGGCCAGATAAAGATGCGTTGAGTCTGGCGACGAAGACGTTGTATTAAGCGCTAAAATTTCAGACCACACGACAATGGTGACGAAAATCTCTAAAAATAAGGTGGGTAGTGTAAATAGGATTTACGCGGATGTTATAAAACCATTGAGAGGACACCTAGCCTTACCACGTAGTTTTATATTTAATGAATGTAATAAAATAGGTTATTTTCCGAGATACTTTGGAAATGCAAATATTGATTGTACCGATTCTTAAAGGAGGTGATAAGCATGAGTTTACCAATTATAGACCTTTATCTATGATCTCAAATTTTGCTAAAATTTTAGAAAAAATAATCTATAACAAACTGTATAATTATTTTATTACTTATGAACTTACATGAGATAATCAATACAGATCTTAAAAAATAAGGGTTGCATTGATACTCCTGTCTTACTAAATAATTATATAAATACGAAATTCCAGTGTTATTTCTTGTATACATTGACTCATTACTCATACAGGTTAAGGGTTTCACTTCCTTTGTTGATAACACCTCGGTGTTCTGTAGTTCAAATACTTGAAAACATTTAGTATTATTCATAGATTAATTTAATATGATATTTTATTAGTTTTTCACAAATTAATAAGCAACAAATATAGAAAAGACATTAATGATGACTTTTGGTAAATATTATAGTTCAATACTTCGAAAATTTTTTATCATTGTTAATGGCCGTAAAATCGTAAAAAGAAATGAAGCGAAGTATCCTAGCTCGATCTTGGATAAGAAGTTTCGTTGAAACAATCACTTCAATAGTATCATAAAATAAACTTAATAATTGCTATTAATCTTTTACCGACTCAAATTTATGCTAATGTTACTTCCGAACTTCTGTAAGTAAAATGCAAAACTCGTACATTCGTTCTACAAACAAATAAATTTAATTTTTTTTGTCAGAAACCAGCCGTTGGCCCAAAGGCCTTATTTTCGTTTACTTACAGTATACTTTTCTTTTAAATTGTTGACTCGGCGTTGTAGTGTTAGGTTTTACCGAGCGATATGTATGAAGTGGTCTACGCCGAGCTGCCGTTGACTTACTGTAAGAGTTTATGTTTTATGTTATACGGTAGTAGCGTATCTTATTCGTCTTTTTATCTCACGTCCTTGTAATGGTCTTTGTCATACTTTGTCTATTTGATTTTTCCTTGATATTGAATTTATTCATTGACGTAAGAATTATGTGTCAATTAATTAAAATTATTAGATCTTGGAATGTTTTATATAATTTAGTAGTTGGAATATTTTTGAATTAAGAAAATTAATTTAATCGACAACTAACTTATGTCTTATCTGATGATTTAATACATTTAGAAAAGCCAGAAATAGTTAATTTAACAAATAGTATAAATAATGAAGTTTCAGTTTTGCATTGACAATGTTTATACAATTTATAGTTTGCTTAACTTGACTTACTTATATGAACGTTGGTTAGCCGCTGCTTGTGCGCACGCAGTCGCAAGATCTGACATGGTTGACCGCAACGATGTTCCTAATCCTACACGAGAGTACTTGTGGTGATGACAATAATTAGGCTTTTGCTTTTAACGTCGATACCCAAGTCGACGGTCCTTTCTGTCTTGTTCCTCCTTGATTCACTTCTTAGGCGAGTTTACAGTGGCCTGGTTGGCACTCGCGGTGCAATAATTACGCAGAAATTGATGGTTAAAACTGCTGATCTCTTGGATTTTACATTAAGTACAAGTTGCTGTCGAAATTGTGTATGATATTTCTTGTGGACATACGCAGTAAAAAATATTGAAATTGTTAATTATTTGCATTCTTGGATGCACTACTGCGAATTGATGTCGTAAGATGAGCGCTGTATAAGAATGTTGGAAGTTGCACGTGTAGTTCGAGTTTTGCGACGGTAGCTTGTTTCAAAAGAAGTAAGTTATATGTCATGTGATTGCAGAAGCAAGTGTATCACTTGATGTTTCGAGATCGCTGCGCTTTGGCTTTTTAAAATTTATAATCGAAAGTCTGTGTTTTAAAGTTATAAGTATTAAATATATGACATGGGATCTCACACTGAAAACCAGTAAACTTCTTACTTCATACTATGCATTATTTCACAGTATGGCGACTCACAGAATTTTACAGATCTACATACCAAAATGTTTTGTATAAATTACAATTTTTTACATAAACGAATTATTATAAATATTTTTAACAAAAAATATAATGTGATTAATAGTGAAACAAAATTTCTTGAAATGGAATAGGCTTATGATTTTTAAAGTTTAATTTTTTAATATAGAGAGCTACAGAACATATTCTTAACTAGCACAATCAAAACTAGAAATAGAAGCATCCTGCTTTCAAACTGTCTTCTGAGTAGTAGAAAATGCCGTTACAAATATAGGGCTATTACAATGTGTAATTACCTTCTGCATGAACTAAAAATATTCAGAAATATCGGAGGGAAAAGACATAAGAAAATTCTGAAAAACTGGTGTAAATAGACTATACATTAATTTAGTAGTTTATACAAAACTATCGTTCCATGCAATTATACTCCTTAGTTTTTTTATTTTTGTTTATATACAACAGCTTCTCTGTCACTTACCTAACTTTTTTTCCTTATATTTCCTTAGTCTTAATTTTGTTGCTAATTTTAAGTTTATTTTGGTAGCTTGTAGATTTAGTTTTAGTTTTGAGTTTACTTCTACAATATACCAGCACACTCAATGCCTCTTTGCTGGAATGTATTTATAGTTCTAAGTTGTATCTTAATTTACCAATTATAAGATATCGATGATTATAACGTAAAAAAATATTTGAAAACTTTACACTAATTAAAATACTTATGTATATCATGTGGTGAAAGAATTAATGAATAAAAAAAAACACTTTTCAAGTTAAGAGCGTCACGAACTGTTGACAGAAAATGAAACACTAAAAGTAACTTTATAGTTAAGAATTTTTACTTTATTTAATATATATATATATTAAAAAGTTATACGTCAAAATTACATGATAAGGCTGCAAAAACGTATTTTTTTTTAATGATGCAGCAAATTATTAATAAAAAAATTTAGAAAACTTATAGAAAAGTAAAATTATTTGTTGTTATTCAGATTACCAGGTTACTTCGCCAGCCTAGTGGCTTGATTACGAGGGCTACCCACTCACCACCTATGTATGGGGATGTATTGCTGCACCCATTTGCCAATCACTTAACTAATATTACACTTATTATACCAGAGGCACAGTAGGAATACCTCTGGTGAAACATCTTGCCAGTTAAGCTGGCACTCTCTGCAATAATGATACATCGAGTTCACTCGCTGCTGTGTAGCCTTTTCCTGGAGAAGACTCCATATTTTAGAACATTCACTTATTGTCGGTTAAGCTGGCCCTCTCTGCCAAAGCATCAGATCTAGGCTAATAAGCATCCCTGGAGAAGCCCCCTATTTCAGGGACCACTCCTCTCTAGTAACTCTGGTGATCCCTGTCTGGTACCTGGCATCAACTTCGCTGCCCCTACCTATAGCCCTAATACTGTTTTTGAAAAAATCTGCATTTACGGGAATCGAATCCACGACTCTGAGAATGGTGATGTATCAGTACCACGTTTATCACAGTGTCGACACCGTTTTAATAGAACTTTTTTGTTAGCATGAAATGTTTTAAGTTTTTTCATCACAATTAAAAAATATACTTACGTAAAAAAAATCATTTATTGCTGAACATATATGTTAACAATCATAAGAATCTGCTTATAATCGTGTTCTTAATTTTTTTAATTACTTTTAATGAAATATGTAAAAATTTTAGATTTGAAAAATTCAATCTCATTCAAACGTTGAGTTGTCAATTCACTACGTAAATTGATCATTTTACTACGTAAATTGGGCATTTTACTACGTAAGTTGGTCATTTAACGTTATTTTTTTTATTTTAAGTGAAAAATATAATTGGGCAAGTGTGTATGGCAATTCTTGACTTCTTATTTCTCAGATCAGTTGAGTTACAACTAAATTATTTTACAACACGTAAACAATAAGGTATCTTCTTTGATAACTGAACGAATAATATTACGTCCAAGGATCTACAGCAATCCCTAATGCGTCTAAGGGTTTGACCTATTTTATTCATTTTGCAGTGGATTAAAATACAAAGGTCACAAGAATTACTCAGCATAAAAAGAAAAAAGTTTGTTTACAAGATTGTTTTGTTATTTTCTGAATATTTCTATCTTATACATACATTTTTTAACAAAACAATACACACAAAGGTTCATTTAATAACGGTGTTACAATTTTTTTTAACTATAGTGAATAGGTACTGAAAAAAATTCTAACTCTTTTATTTGATTAGTTCTTTAATTACTAAAAAATTAGATTTTTTAGAATAAAATCTTACCTAAACTTATTTTTAAAGATTTGTACATCTCCTACACGTGTACATGTGAAACATTGTATTTAATATTACGTATGTAATAGAAGCATCACAAGTAATGTACAGAATTAAGCAAAATTCATTAAGATTGTAAAATAAGCATTCTTTCAACTTTCTACTTTACTTTGTAAAATATTTTTTTCTAGGTTTATTCTAATACATATTCCAACTATGGCTGTCAAACTCAGTCGAGTTCTCAAGATCATAAGCTTCATTGTAATAAAGATTTGCAATATGAGAATAACGCAATTACTACCAATAACTCCTTGACTACTACGACTGGTACGCTGGGGCTTACCTCGAATTCAGCAAACTCATCTCAGACAAAAACGACCCTGTCGAATAGTAAGTTTTATCATTCACTATTTAGTATAGTCGCAGTATTATAATATTTCGTATTCAATTATAACATATTAAAAATTGAATTGCCGTATGAATTTAACAGTGGAACTTAAGATTGTAGTGCATGTATCATTATCACTTAAATGTAATATACTAATCACTACGTAGCTTGAAGCATTTATTTAAACGTAAGGTACGATATAAAAAAAATACATTTAATTACTGAAAATATAATGCTGATATAAATTGTAGTCTACAGTTATTCATTCATAGGTTTTTTTAGAAAGCTTTTTGTTTCACATTTTTTTCTAAAACGTTTCTTAATTTTTTTTACAAAATACCTTGCAGAAAATGAACATTGTGCATCAAGTACGCTCTGAAACTGGTACTAAAGATGTTAATAATGTAAAGCAAAATTTAGCAGCCGAGCTCTGCAGCGGTACCATTAAATACAAAATTTTGCTATAGGCACCCTCAAAATTAAGATATAAATATCTTTTATTTTACTAAATTATCATAGTACCTCGTCTAGTTTTCATGCAATCATATCTAAAGATAATTTTATTATTTGATGGTATCGCTGCTGCAATTTGCTACTAATTTCAACTGCAATTTAATAGCAAATCAAATTTTTTTTTTTTTGCCAGTTTGAATTCTAACCAAGATTTTTTTTGGTTGAGAAAGCGCTGCTTTTTTCAATTAATTGAAAAAAATAAAATTTGTAAAGTAAGTCTTAGCTTATAATTAAAAAACTTTCAGCATGTAAATATAGACTCTTAAACCTTTTCTTAGACTTCTTTGTTGAGCAATGCATTCATAATTGCACCAAATTGCATCACAAGCATTTCAGTTTGTTGGCAATACTACCGTTTTATTATAAGGACGTTTATGACACGTAGATTTTTCTGATAAATATCATTTAAATTTCGAACGTACACTCGTTGGACCGTAAAATATCTTACACAAAACTTCAGATCGTTTCACTGTATTATTTTTTATTTTTTTAATTTTTAAGGGGTTATCGTGGTAGAATATGCGTTAAAAGTTTGGTGCGTCGAGATCCGAGCTGACTGCACACCTTTCTCTTCTCGTAAGGATGAATTTTTATGAGTGAAAGTACTCGTGCACGCGCAGTTTGGGTCTTGTCATTTATTTGCTTCTTTTTTGTCAAATTTTTGGCATAATGTGCTACTTGACATGACAACATCTCGTAAACTATAAAGCTAGGCCTTTTGAAATGCGGGATAGTGCTTCTTAATATAGTCAGCTTCGACGTATCTGTTTTTTCCAAAAATTCGTAGAAAATAAGACATTGGGATAACCTCCTTTTTTAAAAAAATATAAATTAAATACTTAGCCTAAAGAAAATCAGGTAAAATAGTATTTATAAAGAAACAATCTTTAAAAATCTCTCAATTGTTTGCGTAAGATAAAATACTTTGAGATGAACATTACAGTGAGTTTTTAAAGGATCCAAACTTTTGTTTTTGCGTATGTATAGGTATATCCATACGAACAAAATAATTGCCAGTGTTGCTCAATGTTTGCGTTCCCCTCATGTCTCTGAACTTTTTTTCCACTACCATGATAAACTTCTGTAAGTGTGAAGTTATTTAAATTCCTACAAATGTTCTCAAAAATACACACATTTTTCATTAGCATTCATAAAAGTAAAATTTTTTGTGGTTATTTTTTTTTCATAACTTTTTCTAGAAAAATTTCGATCTAATTGCATTATTTTAAAATTTCTATCATGCACACGTATGCGTGCAAGCATTAACTAAGCGCATACCCTTGTCACAAGCTGTAGTGCTATACATTTAAAAAAAAAATAATTGATTTCACAGGTTAACGAAATCTTAAAAAGTACTGTTAAAGGCATGTGATGAAATTAAAGTAGGTCAATTTATTAAAAAAAAAAATTAAAAAAGTACGAATACAAATGACTCATTCCTCATTTTTTTTAAATGATTGTGTTTAAAATAAATTCTACAAATCTATCATAGTTATTACTAAGAAATTGAGTTCTTACGAAAAACATTTGAAACCTTCGTTTATCTATTGACCTCTCAGTGCACACTGAATCATACTGGGTTTCTAAACTAAAAAGTAAGTACATGACCTTCACATTCATTACAGAGGGACTCAACTTGAAGATTAGCTTTTGCAAGTTCTATTTTTCATGAATAATCGTGGAAGTACAGTTTTTATAGTTTTAATGTTTTTTAAAGTTATTTGGAAAAATTTTAATCAAGTAATACTTTTTTAAGATTTTGATGGCGTATGCTAACCGAATCGCGTACCACTGCCATTAACTGTAATGCAATTGAGGGGTCAGAGTTAAGTCAATTTTCTAAAATCTATTGTGGTTTTTTGATATTTCTCTTACAATGTTCAGTGTAGTTCTCGTAAGTTAATTTTCAAAAAATTTTTACCAAACTATGTCACACTTTTTTTTCATTTATGTCCTTAATTCTGACAATAAAATTTTTTATCTCTCTTTGAATGCCTATCATTATTGTTTTTTATTCTTGCGTTTCATATAGAAAATTTTCTCTAGATTGAATCCTTGTAACGATACAAAAAGTTCCTCCATATCTGAGACGCTCTTGCTAGCGCAACTTGTGTACTTCTCTCATAACTCATGTGCATCTCCGAATAATCCTGTTTTTTTTTTATATTTTTTTTTTTTTTTTTTTTCGAGAGTCGTTATGAACGCTGAAAGGGGGAGGACGTTTTTTTCCTCAAATGATATTGTTTTTTGTAACCTAGACAAAAAAAACGTTTTCAACGATGTGTTTTATTTTAAAATGATAGTAATTAAGGAGACTCCAATTACTTATGTCATTTAATTGCTTGCAAACGTAGACTTAAAAAAAAACTGTTGCAACTCTCAAACGATGGTTTTGTCCACTATACTTACTTTTTTATTATTTTTATTCTTTTTTTTTTTTGATAATGTCACCATAAATGTAACCAAGAGGTGTATTTAAATAATAATCATTTTCTGCAGAAACTATACTTGACTCATCGTTACTAACAATTACGTTTCTCACAATCGACTTTATCCAGTTGCTACTAAACTCTTCTGATCAATGAGTGTCTCCTGCACTGATGGAATTGCAAGAATGGATGTAATGTTGTTGTTGCGGGATCAACAACTGAAACTTGTACTACTTTAGCTAGAGTCCCAATGGCACCTGTTTAAAAATAAAGTTACACCATGGAAAAACAAATTAAAATTTTTTAAATTCTTTATCCATTGTTATAAGAAAAAGTTTGTTTATTGCATGGGTGTATTGACAGTCTCGGTGCTGATACACTGGAAAAATTATAAATTTGCATCAGTGGAAACATCTTAAACTGATGAATACCTGTCCTCTGAAACTCATTTACTGGTTGTAAGTGCTAGAACTGTTCCTAAGTTAGAGCTTGAAACAGTCGTTGCAGTAGTTAAACTAGTTGAATTAATTGTAGGAGAACACTTGTTTTGTATTGACCGTCGTTCCTTTTCGCCAGACGCTCAGATCTTGCTGAGATGAATAATTAATGGTCCACTTACAAAATACTCCTTTGTAGTGAACCGCTTGATTGACATTTTCGATAAAACTAAGGCCTCAAAATAAAGATTAGTTCTTTTAATCAAAAATTCTGCAGATAAGTCAACTTGGCTAGTTTAGCAGGCTTTCAGTAGTAATAGGCGATATTTTGTTGTACTTAAGTTTCTTTGCAAACAAGAGAATTCTAGACCTTTCGAAAAAATTTTACGTACGTAAAATTTATTTTTCTCAAAAAAGAAAATTAGTCTATGCCTTAAAAATATCATTTAAAATTTCTATAAGTATTGTTTTTTCACCAGATTTTTTGACGTTTCTGTCTTGGACAAATTTAAATAAATCAGTTGATTTTGTTCTCTTGGTGCAAGACATTTGGCTTGGCAAAAATATTCAATTTCCAGATTTAGATTTTTTAGTTTACATGGCTTACATTTATTCAATCAAACTTCATGAAGAAAAAGAAAGATCTTTCAAAAAATAAATAAAATTTACCGCGAGAGAGTCGATTAATTGGGTTAAAACTTTTCTTAGATGATTATAATCTTGTACATGTAAATGGTTGAGTTACATTCATCCGGGAAGAACAAAATAGGTTTGTTCTGATTGTTTTAGATATCACTCACGTAGTAACCTGTTAATTAATATATCATTATCATGAAAAGTTTTTTCATAAGAGCTTCGAAACCGTTTAAACGAATTGGGGCAGTAATTATGGATTTTTAATGTTCTTAAAATTTGAAAAGTATCGTAAATAAATGTGTAATATGTCAAATATGATATTACCCTCCAAACATAAAAATGACTTACATATCTTACTTTTGTCTTAGGCATCGTTTTTGACTCTTAATTTTTTTTGGACTATACTATTTCTAGCCACTTTATGTAAAAGTTGGTCGTAGCCTCAAAAACGCTGGGGTACATAATTTACGTGTTTAAGTACTAAAGCAGTAAATTTTGAGTTAGTTCATAATTAAAACACGGTCTTAATTATTATGGCCGGCCATGCAAAGATACATAAAAGAAAAGGACTTTTTTCCAAATGAGTTTTAGCAATACTAGGAATAATTTCGAAGATGCTCAACGAAAATTAAAATAAGCTATCATGTCTTGGAATAGCAAGCTAGAGTCAGAATTAGCTTAAAAAATAATTATTTCCACAAGTTCAATCTATCAACTGCGTCGCACATGGTAAGGGCTTATAAAAGTTTCATTAGAAATGTGAAAGAAATAATAGCCGTATTTTGAGAAACAAGTTTTGTGCAAGGAAGCACTAATAATCTTATAGGTTGAAGCAGAACATTTAATTCATTCTTTACCCTTGAATCATGTCTCCATGAATTGTAACGACAAAGAAGCTCTCACGCAAAATTGTGTTCTTTTTGGTTTTTCGTCTGGCACCAAGCGTTTTGTTAATTACGAAATACAGTCTGGTTGTCTAAAAAATCACTAGATAATATCCCAGAATTTTACGAATGCTGTTTAGTATCGCTGATTATGTGAATATTAATCGAGCTAACTATCTCATTAAAAATGGTTCAATACTGAACAGATACAGATTAACTTGTAATTTTCTTACAATATGCACAAAGTGCCCAACTGCCAAACTGTCGCTTTGCGCCCTTGAGCTACCCTTGGTGCCGTTGTAATCACTTAGGCCCCACGGACAGAAACATTTTTTGCACCCTCCAGGCCCCAAGTACTTATCTGCCTAAGGGCCCAAAGTGATTTACTGGGCACAAATTGTGCCCCTCGGGCGCAATACTGTACTTTGCGCACTCGGTAAGAAAAAAATCATATCTGACTCGGGTACCAACATACAAGAACTGCTCCTTTCGTACGCTTATGTTTGTACTTTGTGCCCTAGTGACGTAATACACCACTATTTGCTAATCGCAGTTTAATAGTAGTTTTCCTACGAGTTTGAAAAGTCTTTGTTTGCGAACCGAGAGGTTTGCGGCCCGAGCCGAAGGCGAGGTCCGTAACGAGGTTCGTAAAGGAGACTTTTCGAACGAGTATCGGAAAACTGCTTTTTTGCCCGAGGAAGTACCATCCTCCCAAAACCACCCGAGGTCGGAAAATTAAATTTTCTATCTTATTTTTTGACATCATTTGTCCTGACATATGCTCTAACCGACTGAGATGCTCATAGAGGTTCTCAGTCGCAGGTTCGAAGAACAGAGGTGGTGCCGTATGGTACTCTAAGGTGCTTAGCCATTAGAGTAAATGTACTTTTTTTTTTTTTTTTTTTTCTTTTCTTCAAGTAGAAGTTCTTATGTTGGGCCGTAAACAGCCGCGTTAGAAAAAATGTGGTACAAAAAAATGTAGCCACCCACCCTGCGGCCCAAGATCTGTCCTCAATCTCCTTTTTTCACACTCCCACCCGCTCCATCTCTCTCTCTCTCTCTCTCTCGCATATCCGCCGCGCACTCCCTTTCCCTCACGTTACTGTATATATCATAGGTATATATGCTTTTATGCTACGACTAAACCGATGCGCTTGCTCAAGCTGAGGGATAAGTATAGAAAAAAAGAAAGAAAGAGAAAAACAACAACTATACCTATAGTATAGGCAAAGTATACTTATGTATATTGTATACGTACATACATGTTGCATGTCCAGGTCTGGGCGGAAATTCCAGTAAGTCAGAGCCTTGCTTTGCTGTTGTATACTGTTTTTATACAGAATAATATAATAGTGCGTGATCTCTTCGATGTCTTTAAAAAAACATAGTTCAAGTCTTTCTCCTTTTCTACTTACCTTTTTACATGAGTACATGTATTTAAAAAAACGTTCATAAAGTATTAAATATGTATAATATGACAACGTAACCTTTGAAAACAAGAAATAATGCAGTTTCTCGAAAAAAAAGAAAAATTGAAACTGAAAATAGAACAAGTCAAAAAAAAATTTTCATTCAGCATAACATGTTTGGAACATTATTAAGAATGTCGACAAAATCTTCGAAAAAATTTTGTTACAACATAACCTCTCAAAATTAAAAAAACAGTCGTATCTCATAAAGAAAGCCAGATAAGCCAAAAATATATGTTTCACAGATCGATACATACAATCATAAAAATTCTAAAAATAATAAGTTACATTTCAAAGGCAAAGTTACATCCTACATATCCTAGCTATAAATCAATTTATTTTCTTCCCTATCATATATCATAAGAAAAATTGTCACGAGACTAAAATCTGTATTCTTATTATTTAGTTTGAGATTCGTAAAAATAAGTTATAAGCACGGGTAAATTTAAAAATTAAATTACTTATAAATAATCATAGAAATTAAATTAAATTAAAAATTACAACTTGAGAATGGGAAATAGCTGTATGTCTATTTTTTTTCCTAATGTTGATCAGATACAGTGAATTATTCTACTTCTTTGGTAGCCAAAATTTTAAAAAAATTTGACTTTTCAGATACAATGATTTCAACAAGGATTGATTGTACATATATTATGTCATATCAAATTCTCGAATAGTTTTTTGAAATAAAAGTAATTTTGGAGAGTATAGTACAAATTTATGTTTCGTTTTGCATTACTTAACCAACATTTCGTACATGTATTAATACATATATCATAGCAAATATGGAAGTACTTATTGTTAGAGTGCGCAAATCACGTGCAATATATGTAGTATGTATATGTATGTGTTTTATGCATGCGTGTGCTTGAATACGTAATAATAATAAAATTCCTCCTATTTTTTTTTTTTTTTTTTATTTATTACCGGACTACCACAAAAGCCTACTGGCCTAGTCGCGAGGGCCATCCACTCACCACCTATGTGTGGGGGTGTATTGCAAACACCCATTTTCAAACCTTTTTCTTCATATCCTACCTGAATCCATGAGCACAGTGCGAGTATCTCCGGTGGAACAACTTGCCAGTTAAGCTGACACTCTCTGCACCAATGGTATATCGGGTCCACTCGCCACTGTGTAGCCTTTCCCTGGACAAGACTCCATATTTTAAGACGTCCACTCCTTGCCGGTTAAGCCGGCGATCTCTACCGAAGCATCGGATCCGGGCTAATTAGCATCCTTGGAGAAGCCCCATATTTCAGGGACCACTCCTTGCCGGTAAGGCCGGTGATCCCTGCCCGACGCCTGGAATTGGGTCCGCTAATCCGTAACTATAGCCCTAATACTGTTTCGCATTCACCCAGGCTCGAAAATCTATGGGGCAAGGAAAAAACCCTGGAATTACTCTGAAGGAAAATTCCACGGAAAAACCAGCCCCAAAACAGCCAGGGTTACATAGGAACTTTTTCCGATAAAAACAGTTTTGAAAAAAATCTGCGTTCACCGGGAATCGAACCCACGACCCCTAGAACTGCGTTGTATCAGTAAAAAGCACGCTTACCACTGAGCCAACGCTACTCTTAAAATTTTTCCTATTTAAAAATCGGATTGTCAAATTCCTATTAAAATTAGGTGTAATCCAATTTTTTTAGTTTCTGTTATACCGAGTTTAATAACAATTAAGTTGGTAGTTTCACCTCTGCCAGGGGTCCCGCTAGGGGGCCAGGCACATACCTGGTTTTTTTGTAAGTTTTCATTGCTAAGCATTTTCAACGTAGCTACGCTTATTAAAAAAAAATTCTTCGAGCAGATTTCTTTCAGCAACTAAAGATTTTAGATGTTTCTTAACCTCAAATTAAGGGATAGTTAACCTCATCAGTGTTCTGTTTCTTTACATAAATCCTTTCGTTAAACCTTTACACTTTAATGTTTCTATATTTTAGGGACATTTTTATTTAATTATTAATATTATTAAATTAAATCCAAATATTATTTACGTATTATTATTGAAAAAAGTCTTTTAATCCAACTGTCTCGTTTGAATTGCTCCTGATCTCCTTTTTTTCCTTCTTCTTCTTGTGTTAGGTTGAACAAATTATGACAATACCGTGGTCCTTGACAAATTTCGTGACCTCCACGTTTCTTACATAAGTAGTGTCTATCTAGTATTAAAAGCACAGGATTTTCCAAGTTTTTATTTCAAAAAATCAAAAAACTTTTGCAATTATTTTGTGAATTTTTTTTTCTTTGATCTATCCACCCCTGTTTAATTCAGCTCATAGGTCTCATTGCATTACCTGAAATTTTCAATTCTTCTGGAAAGTGTTAAGAATGGTGACCTCAACTTCCCCGAAGCAGAAAAATACACACAGCGGGTAACAACAGTCTTTCTCTTTGCAGAAACCTTACTCTCAATTTTTCGTTTTCCTTTTTCAGCAACAACCTTGAGTTGTGTTTTTGGGTTACACTCCAGTTTCATTAATATCATAGACTTTGGGTGCTTTAAATTTATATTCTTGGTATACCTCATTTAACTGATGAAAAAAAGTTAAAGGCTCTCTATTTAAACAATTAGATGTTGCCAATGAAGTTGGCTCTGGCTTTTGAAGGTCAAAATCAGGATGTGCCTTCCAAATTTTACAGAACCAGTCTTCACCATCCTGTAACTTAATGTTATGAAAACGATTCTCTAGTTTTAAAGTGTTGGCATGAATGCCGATTTTCTTACATTCAGTACAGTGAAACCATAGAGCTCATTTTTTCACTCAGTAAAATTTGGTTATAGATAAACTTTTCTTTTTGTTGAATACTGCTTTATGGCTTATTACTGGAATACAAGAAAACCTTTGCCTCACTATCAATGGTATTATCAATACTCAAAGTTTATTTACACTTATATAAACTTTTAATAGATATCATTTTCGATACTGCAAGTATTTCTTACACACTTAGTTTTTAAACATTGTTACCTGGTTTGTGTGTTAATTCATGTCTTTCATTTATTTTCTCAAAAATAAGGTGTTATCACTAAACTTGATACCTGGCAAGAAAAACTGAAAATGTTTCGTTTGAAATTTATGGATTCCAAAGCAAAATGCATACGATTTCTTAGTGTTGTTATACAAACCGTTATTATACTTTTCTCTTTGGTGGTAAAAATGATTTTTTCTTTTTTAGAGTGTTTTGAGGAACATCAAAAGTATTATATAATTAGAGGTAGAAAAGTAGATCAGTGATAAACTGTTTTACTTTTACGAACATGTTGTCAGAAGACAAAAATTTTATTAGCTAATTTTAAAACTACATGCCCGTGGAATCTGACTGTATATGACTAACTGATTTATGTCCAAGAATTTAGAAAAAAAGCTCACAAGATGTAAAAGTGGTTGGTGTAAATTTTATAGATAGAAATAGACTGGATGAAAAGCAATTATATTAAGAATTTTTCAATATATCCAAGAAAGTAGCTAGAAAAAATTAAGATTGTGCAAAATAAAATTTTTTTAATCAAGCAGTCTTTATCAAGCTGATGATATAAAAATTCCTTGTCAAATGTAATAAGAAAAATATATAATGGACGCGCTTTAGCCACCATATATATGGTATGTACACAGTTGCGACTTGATATGGTTATGTAAAATTATTGTTGGGATGAAAAAAATTAAAGTGTTTTACATCTACATTGGCTCAATGCGGAAGTTGCCAGTTTATGTGAGTACAAATAGAAAATATAAATAAATGTGTAATATGTGGCCTTTTTTATCGTAATAAAAAAACTTAACTAAAAAGTAAATACTTTCATTCGAAATTCAAAGACCTTAGGATGAAGGGAAATCATCAAATTTATAATTGTGAAGTAGAGTGATTAGGATGCTTGGTACACGGAAAGACCTTTTTCGTTGAAAATCCCCTACCACAAGCAGTTATGAGCTTTTCAGTACGTGGTAAGGATATTACTCATATTGCGACAGTATAAAACCTATTCTTAAATGTATGAGTTATTATTAATATCCTACTACCACGAGTCAGAATCATGTCAGTGTCTGGTAGATGTTTTTCGCCTACCAAGTATTTCTTCTAGTAATGCAAAATAGCGCATGTGCAAAAGAGTCTTTTAGCACTTGTGCCTTATAAGTCTGTGTATATATATATATATATATATATATATACATTCATGCTTTGTTGATACTCTTTTGTAGATTAGAACGTTATGTATATACTTTTTACTACACCGGATTGTGTTGACTATATGCACTTATTACGATAACTTATAATTAAAATTTAGTAAATAAAGAAGATTCACGTTTGTTCATTATTGTTTTTTTTCTTTCTTTTTTTTTTTTTTTTGACACACCAGCTAATCTGGTGGTAGTGTCGGATTAACCTGGTGTGCCTACTGACTAAAAACTAACCTCCCCGCATGGAATAGGTCCGTGAGGACCACTCCCCTAGAAGACAAAAAGGCATAAGAGGAGAAAGAAAAAAGAAAATAACGGAGAATTTCGATGGCCAGCTCGCTCTCAAAGGGATGATAGGAGGGGCACTTACGTTTCTGGGTGAAGCTCGAATCTTGGCTTGCGCCGGAATAGAGTTAATGAATCTTAAATTTGGTGTGTGTGTGTGTGTGTGTATGTGTGTGTGTGTGTGTGTGTGTGTGTGTGTGTGTGTGTGTGTGGACGTGTGAGTCCGCTGGGTATTGTGTATTTGGAAGCGTACTTGTAATTAGTGTTACTGTTGTATAGGGTTCAAGCCATAAAGGATATGGCGAATAGAAGGGTGCTCTTGAAGGGAGCGTAAGGATTGAAGTCGCGTTTATTTCGGAGAGATCATGGAGATGCATCCGACGGAAGCAAGGGGGATTGAAGACCTAGAGTATTTTGGGGGTTCTCAGGGTTCTGTGCGAAAGCGCATAGACTTTGTATAAGGTCAAATTTGTTCGAATTTGGTCTAATTTCTGGCGAGTAAAATTTGTTCCCTTGTTGAAGGGGGGGGGGGAATGAAGCCATTTGTTACGTAGTTTTTTGACGACCTTCCAAGCATCTCTTGGGTGGGACCCTGCCTCGGCTATGATTTCGTTAAATTCCTTGTTTCGGAATTTGAAGACTTAGGATTTGACTTTACTTTCGAGGGAGTTAAGGTGTATTTTTGGTTCAGGGGTTCTTCGTTTTTGCCAGAGTTTCTGAACTCTTTTCTTCTGTTTGATGAGACGCATAAGATCGCGGGAAAGCTTGTGTGTGTGTTGGAAAGTTTTAGTAGTTGTGGTGGCGTCTTGTGTACACCTGTTGAGTTCGTCTGTGAATTCGTCAACTGCTATGTCAAGTTTCGTTTGGGACCTGATGGGACGACGTTTAAATGGGGAGGATTCAAGGTTATATGTGAGTTGGACCCAGTCTATGCGGTTGGTGGTAACGAGTGTGGTGAGAAGGGATTTAGGGATCTTTAGGTAAACTGGGTTATGGTTGCAAGGGAGGTCTGGGGAGGTTTGTGGTTCTGTTGGGGTGGTCAAGTTTTTCGTCAGGAATATGTCTAAGATGTCTGGGTCTTGGTCTAGTGAGCTAGGATAGTGGGTCGGCTTACTCGGAACCTCAATGTTGATATTGAGGTTACGCAAGTGTTTGAGGAGAGAACGACCTTTAGGATTTTTGTGTTCGCATCCCCAAGATTTGTGCTTGGCGTTTAAGTCGCCAGCAACGATCGTACGGAAGTTGGAGTCAAACAGCGAGGTTATGCATTGAAGGCTTAGATCATCTGAAGGAGGAGAATAGAGGGAGATGATTCTGATAGAGGCAGATGGGGTGATGTGTACTTCGGCTCCGACTGCTTCGCAGTTGGCAGCGTCCGTACTTATGACTCGATGGTGGTTGCCCTTGCAAACAAGGATAGCCACTCCACCATGGATTTTTCGCGTCTGTTACGTCTATGTACCGTGTAATTTGGTATGTAGAGTGTTTTTGTGTTTGTTTAGGTGTGTTTCCGTAATGCATGCAATATCGATGTCTTTTGTCTTGAGTATGTGTGTAAGTTCAGTCGTTTTGTGTGTGATGTTCGCGTTCCAGTTTAGTGGCGTAAAGTCTCTGTCTAGCGTGCTGCTGTTTTGTTGCCCTCGAAACTGGACCCTCTTTGGTCGAGGCGAGTCAGCAGGGTCATTATTGAGTGGAGGATTGTCTCGGTGGTGGGGGGTGTGTTGAGCAGAGAAGTCAGGGGTTGAGCTCCTGTTCGGTGTTGTTGGGAGGATGCCACATTCGCGTGCGATATTCCCGGGTGAATGGTGTTCAAGCCTTGGGCTGTTGTCTGAAGGGTGGATTT
Organism: Copidosoma floridanum; assembly: GCF_036245765.1. Taxonomy (NCBI): domain Eukaryota; kingdom Metazoa; phylum Arthropoda; class Insecta; order Hymenoptera; family Encyrtidae; genus Copidosoma; species Copidosoma floridanum. The sequence goes on from NW_028321888.1 coordinate 5,343,957, forward strand.
CACAAAAGGGGGAGGAGAGATAGTTTCTTTCTTGGGAGCGTAAGCTCCTTTTTGGGGGATTTTCAGACATACCTGGTAAAATGCGTGGTGCTTGCCATTGCAGTTTGCACAGTGGGGGGTGACTTGGTCCTTGTTTTTTTAGGGCTGGTTGCGGTGGCGTGGTTTAAGCTGCAGAAACCACAGACAAAGGCAGTGTGAAAGTAGGCTGCCGTGTGATTAAACTTTTGGTAGCGACGGCACTGGGGAATGTCGTTCGACTTACGCTTCTGTTCCACTCTGACAGCAGTGCCCCCGAGAGACCTGAGGTTGTAGATGTGGTGAGATTGGGCATCTGATGCATTAAAGTATACCGTGCCCAGAGACCATTTCCGATCACCCTTGATCGTGCGATAGACACGACGGGCGGAAGGTACTTTTTCCTGGATCATGTCCAGGATTTCTGGTTCCGTGTAGCCAATATTGACTCCACGAATGACGACTATCATTTCACAGTCCTTATGAAGCTGATGGGTGGTGAACTTGACCTTTTTTTCGTCAAGGTCGTTGACGATTTGTCGAAAGCTGTCGACGTTGTCGGGGTTCACGCGTGTACCTTTGAACGTCGTAATGATGCAGTCAGGCAGGAATATTCTTCGCGATGAGAAATTTGTTAATCTTGGGCCATAACTTCTTGTACAAGATTGTGATCGATGGAGGTGCTGTTTTTTGGGTGCGCTGCTAGCTTCCTCTGTATTATGTTGAGATTGGTCCTCAAGATGACCGTTGAAAGTGTTTTTCTATGCCTGGGAAGAGCTGAGTGGTTAAATTTGGATTGGAGATTTTTCTATCTCCATGTCGGAGAAGTTAGCTGCGGAATTGTCCGCGTCGAGATCACGCGTGCTCCGTTTTTTTCTGGGTTGGCCTTACAATTGGGGATTTCGCAGGGGTGTTTCCCGTTTTTGGTAGCGTGGGGAATGTCTCATCTTCCATGGTGGAAGAATTTTTGAGGTTCAGGAGGTTACGATTTTCTGGTGACGGATTTATAAAGTCCGAGTCTTTCAATGGCGGAGTTTTTGCGGCAAAGGATGACTTAGTGGAGAGTGCTGCAATAGTAGCGTCTTTCTCCTCGATGGAGCTTTTTAATGAATTTATCAGCTGGGTGGAGTTTTTCAGCTGAACTAAGTACTCATTATATTTTCCAGGTACTCGGTCCCTTTTTTTCTGGCTAGCTAGCTTCCTGGGAATTTCGGGCGGCATTCTTGCTAAGAGCGAGCTGCGTTCCCGCTGGGAGTTGCGTCGGGTGAGCTCGAGGGGTTGCTAGTCCATTAGCCGGCTGTCTATCATGTCAGACATCGAGAGGAACTGTGCACTATTGTCACTTGCACTATTAAGCGCGAACATCTCGGAAGATAAGGATTCTTTTTCTTCCAACAGCGCATCAAAAGAACTTGTCATAACGGCTTTAAATTGTAGATTATCCACAGTGTTGATTATTTGGCTGCTCCCTAGTGAAGGGCTA